>NC_041399.2:200593425-200645925 GCF_900747795.2 Erpetoichthys calabaricus
CAATGATCACAAACATACCACCCGGGTAACGAAGGAGTGGCTTCGTAAGAAGCATTTCAAGGTCCTAGAGTGGCCTAGCCAGTCTCCAGATCTCAACCCAATAGAAAATCTTTGGAGGGAGTTGAAAGTCCGTGTTGCCCAGCGACAGCCTCAAAACATCACTGCTCTAGAGGAGATCTGCATGGAGGAATGGGCCAAAATACCAGCAACAGTGTGTGAAAACCTTGTGAAGACTTACAGAAAACGTTCGACCTCTGTCATTGCCAACAAAGGGTATATAAGAAAGTAGAGAGATGAACTTTTGTTATTGACCAAATACTTTTTTTCCACCATAATTTGCAAATAAATTTTTCAAAAATCAGACAATGTGATTTTGTCTCTCATAGTTGAGGTATACCTATGATGAAAATTACAGGCCTCTCTCATCTTTTTAAGTGGGAGAACTTGCCCAATTGGTGGCTGACTAAATACTTTTTCGTCCCACAGTATTATATATATATATATATATATATATATATATATATATATATATATATATATATATATATATATAGAAAACCAGTAACAAAAGACACACCCATTCTGTGGTTTTGCTTTTAACCCAGAACTGAGAGACCACAATATTTCATTAGTGTAATAACAGCACAACTACCGAGTCCACTAGCTTGAGAGCAGGTGGAACTGAGGTCGACATGAGGGGCGTGCAATGTAAGCATCAGTACACCGGCAAACCAGGGTAGTGGCTCCTGGAAAGTGGGAGGAGTCAAAAGAGATGCCGCTGACAGGGGCCTCATCTTACAGGCCTCAGAATGTCTCAGGTTGCTGAATCTGTAAAAGGCTTCAGACGGTCTCCCCTGCAGCTGGACTCTATTGGTCCTCTGTGTAAAGAAAAACTTCCTAATGTTTGTGTGAAATTTACCCTTAACTGCGTCTCCATGTTATTAATGAACTCATTTTCAAGGCACAGTCTCGATCCACTAAACTAATTCCCTTCATTACTTTAAACACTTCAGTCATGTCGCCTTCTTAATCCCCACTTACTTAAACTGTAAAGGCTCAGCTCATTTAATCTTTCCTCATAACTCATCCCCTGTATGCCTGATATCAGTCTAGTTGTTCTTTTTCTTGCGCTGCTATGTCCTTTTTGTAGCCTGGAGACCAAAACTGCACATAGGACTCCAGATGAGGCCTCACCAGTGTGTTATAAAGCTTCAGCGTCACCTCCTGTGACTTGTACTCCACACATCAAGGCGCTATATAACCTGACATTCTGTTAGCCTTCTTAATGGCTTCTGAAAACATTGGCATTTGATAGTATCAAGTCCACCACAACTCCTAAATCCTTCTCATAATGATCCTTCTCATGAGGGTTAGATGATATTGAATTAATTATTTAGCCATTTTTAATAGTAAGCAGAAAAATGATAGTAAGTTTAGTTTGCAGAGGCACCTAAAATTTACAGTGCTTTTAGATGTTCAGATCCCTTCACTTTTTACACATTTAGTTACACATTTAGTTAGGTTGCAGCCTTGTGCTAAAATTGAATAAATCCACTTCTTCCCTCACCAAACAAAACCCAGTACCCCAAAATGTGAGTGTGGGAGTGTGCGTGAATGAGCCTTACAATGGACTGGCACCTTATCTTGGGTTGGCTCCTGCCTTGTGATTGTTGCCGTTTGTATAGGCTCCAGCCTCGGAGACCCTAAATTGGACTAAGCAGGGGTAACATGGTCATGTTAGGTTAGGGTTAGGCCATTTAGTAAAACTTGTTACAGAAGCTGAGTCCTTCACTAGTGTCAGTTGAATATCTTACGCTGCCTTCCAATAGCTGACTGGCTTTATAGGGCTAAGACCAGAAGGGGGTGGGGTTTACTAGGGGCGGGGCTTTATTTTCTGGGGGCGTGGAGTTCAGTCATCCTCCTTGGGCTTTTTTTTTTTTTTTTTACTTGGCTGCGCAGAAGAGGTGAGAAGATAATGTTAGCGTCAGTGCTCCCTCTCATCCCGAGGTGGAACTGCATATCAGCAGCCATACCACTTTGATTTTTCTGATACGATATACTTATACTATGAAACTGTCTTTTTTGCCCATCATAACATAAGACATGAATGGAATCAAACTTTATAAGCAAAGCGAGCTACCACAATGTCAGAAAAAGAAATTTTCGGGGCTGATGACACGGGAAATGAAAATCATAGTCATAGATAATGACTCAAGCAGAATCCATTCCAAGAGCATCTCAGTTTTCCTGGTAGTAAAGACTCAAGCGTGAATGAAACAGCAGTGAATGTTACACAGTGAGTCAAAACTTCACCTGTGGCTAAACCACAAATGAAACTCATTCAAGTACAAAATGTGAGTAAACTTCGAAGTTTAATTGTGGGTTTCTAGGTAAACTGTCATCATCAGGCTGAGAGTGGTAGGCTTGACACTGTCATGGATGGCCGGGGCCTTCCCTCTGCTGTGGAAGGACCGGGGGAGCCAGTGTGGACAGAACACTACCTCCTTCAATTTTATTACTGGGCAGCAAACATACAAGCTAAAAAAACCTGGACATGGACACAAATAGATGAAAATACACAGGCTTGGTCAGCAAAAGAAATCAAATCCTGCAGTACTTCTTTAAATTCCTTGCTTTGAACTCCAATAAATAAAAGTCATCGCCAATACCCTAACAACCCAATTGTGCTTCAATCACTCAGAATGGTTGGTGTCTCTGGTGACTCTTCCTATGAAGTTAGTAGATGGATTGGGAGAGCATGGGGGGGTCATGAGGTCGCTGGAAAGGGGTGTGTGGCGCTCCAGTGATCTGTGCAAAAATACGAAGTCTTTAGAGTCCTGGTGCTTCCTGTTTGTGAGACATGGATGCTATCCAGTGACCTGAGATGAAGACTGGACTCCTTCAGTACTGTGTCTCTTCAGAGAATCCTGCTGGTTTGACTTTGTGTTGCTCATGGGAGTCTCGAATGAGGCACATGACCTGCATTGTGAGGGAGCGTCAGTTACGGCACTACCATGTGGTGTGATTACCCGAGGGTGATCCAGCTCACAGGATCCTCATTGTTGGGGACCTGAGTGGCTGGATCAGGCCAAGGGGACACCCACATAACAGATAGAGGGTCACTTCCAGAAGGTGGGACTGGACCGCGTGTCTGCCTAGGGGGGTTTTGTCCCGAGCTGTTTTGTCATGTTGTGGGTGCGGCAACATGCTGTGCCAATGCCTGCTCCCCAACCTGACCTGAATAACATGTATAAACGTCCATGAGGATGAATTTTTTTATTTATTTATTAATTTTTATTGTAATCATTCCATACAAATAGATCAATTTATAACCAAACAAAATTAAAAACAAATCAAACCCCACCCCTGAGAAGGAGAGCTTAGCCAAAGGAGAATTGCTTTGGGCTTTTTAATGAGGCAACAATAAACAAAAGAAAGGAAGAAATATATATAGGTAAATAAGAAATGGCGAAGGGAATTAAATGCGTAATAGTTATTTCTCTTATTCTAAATATTGATTAGATCCTGCCAGGTTTTGAAAAAATTTTGTACAGATCCTCTAACTGAGAATTTTATTTTTTCCAATTTCAAATAATATAAAACATCTGTTTCCCACTGACTTATCAGAGGAGAGTTAGGATTCTTCCAATTTAACAGAATAAGTCTGCGTGCCAAAAGTGTAGTGAATGCAATCACCGTTTGCTTGTCCTTCTCCACTTCATGTCTGTCTGGAAGAACACCAAACACAGCTGTTAATGGGTTAGGAGGGATTGTGACACCAAGGCTGTCTGAAAGGCACTTCAAAATTTTGGTCCAAAATGATGTTAGTTTGGTGCAGGCCCAAAACATGTGACCCAGTGAGGCAGGAGCTCGACTGCAGCGTTCGCATGTTGGATCTTGCTCTGGAAACATTTTGGACAGTTTTAAGCGAGACAGATGAGCACGATATATAATTTTGAGTTGAATAATTCTATGCTTTGCACATACAAATTAGGTTTAAGCAAGTACGATGTGTACAGGTTCAAGCCCAAGACAGAACTGATTCTCTGGCACAAAGATTGTGGCTTTAAAAGGGAGTTGAGGAAATGACGTCATTATAGGGGCTGGAACTGGAAGTGACATCATTTCGGACTCAGGGAGGTCTAAAACGTCAAGATTCATCACAATCTCAACATCGAATGTTTTGGATGATTCCAGTACTTTCCCTATACTTCATATACAAGGAAGTAAAACAAGAAATGAACTTGTCGAGGAGGGGCAGGCGTTTTGTGTCTTTTAATATTTGTAATGTAATCGCAGTACTTGGGTTCAGTTCCTTTTTGAACTTTTCAGATTCTCCTCATGTCCAAGTGGCTTTCCCCCTGACTCATTACATTACTTTGAATGAATCACCGAACGTGCCGACGGTATTTGTAAGTTACTTTACTTTGACACGGTGAAAGGTGCTGTTTTAAAATGACTAGACTGCTGGGTCAATCTATTTAATGCAGAAGTTGTAGAAGTAGCTGTAGTAGCATTGCAGCACATACAGAATTTACTTGCTAATTCTATATTTACAGAATTTCTTTTTCTTCCAAATTTGTTTCCATTTTTCCCTTTTCCCTTGAGTTCCCCCTCTGCTCCACAGTTTAAAATTACAACTCAAACAATTCAGACGCTGTGATTAAAGTGCACGTTGCAGACTTTCATTGAAGGGGATCTGCATACATTTTGGTTACATCAGGTAGGAATGGCAACACTTTTTCTACACGGCCCCCCCATTAGAACATCAGAACAATCGAGATGAGAACAGGCCACTCTGCCCAGCAAAGCTCAATAGTCAGTCCTGTCCACTGGATTCTTATTTTAGAAATCCCTTAAGTCCTGTTGTCCACCACACTACTTGGTCACTTACTCCAAGTGTCTGTGGTTCTCTGTGTGAAGAAAAACTTCCTAATGTTTGCGTAAAATTTACCCTTAACAAGTTTCCAACTGTGTCCCTGTGTTCTTGATGAACTCATTTTAAAGTCACCGAGACAGATGAGCTCGATATATAAATTTTTAGTTGAATATTTCTATGCTTTGCGCTTATGGAGCTCGAGTGAATTCTCTGCTTTGCTACCTTCCACTCCTTTTCTGATATATTGATTAAGAGATCTTCTTCCCAATGTCCTCTTGGGTCTTTGAAAGGTAGGGACTCTAATAAGATTTTATATAATGCGGAAATGGTGTTCAACTCCTCGAAATTGAGCAGTATTTTTTCCAGCATGGTGGAGGGTACGAGGTGAGGAAAATCGGGCAATTTCTGTTTAACAAAATTTCTAATTTGAAGATAGTGAAAGAAATGTGTAGCTGGGAGGTTGAATTTTGAACGTAATTGTTCAAAAGATGCAAATATGTTGTCTATATAAAGATCTCTGAGTATTTTAATCACAAAACTTTTCCAGGTATTAAAAACTGGATATGTTTGCAAAGGTTGAAAGAGGTGGTTCTCTTGCAGAGGTGCCGCGGATAAAAGATTTTCCATCTTATTTCTGGTTTGACTTTGTGTTGCTCATGGGAGTCTCGAATGAGGCACATGACTTCCATTGTGCGGGAGCGTCAGTTACGGCACTACCATGTGGTGTGATTACCCGAGGGTGATCCGGCTCACAGGATCCTCATTGTTGGGGACCTGAGTGGCTGGATCAGCCCAAGGGGACACCCACATAACAGATAGAGGGTCACATCCGGAAGGTGGGACTGGACTGCGTGTCTGCCTAGGGGGGTTTTGTCCTGAGCTGTTTTGTCGTGTTGTGGGTGCAGCAACATGCTGTGCCAATGCCTGCTCCCCAACCCGACCTGAATAACATGTATAAACGTCCATGAGGATGAATATTTTTATAGGCACCATAGCACTGCATTAATTATAAAAACACATCCAAACTGAAGGTTTAAGGGGAAGGTGCCCCACGCTCAGTTCATAAATCCATTAAGCCTCAGTGGTGGTGCCGCTACAGAACCATCTCTCGACTATTTGCATCCCCTCTTAGTCATCTCTTCTCCAGCCCTCACTGCTCCCTAAACCACCGAGTCAAAACACAGACATAAGATAAAGTGGGGGTTAGGGTGTGCTTCATTAGGCTTGGCATCAACTAAGCATCCCTCCATGGCCAAGAGACGTTTACCAAAAGTGTAAAATTTGAATCATCTCTTTGCGCATTTTGTCCCCTCTAATATACACCACAAGCTCGCCAATTATTGAAATGTTAGTAAAACTGCGAGAATTGTTCTGTTCATACATATCAGTGAGCCAAAGATCAAAGCACCCGCTTCTCCTCCTGCATCATTCGCAATCCAAATCACGCCTCTTCTAAGGGTGTCTGCCCCTGCTTGCAAGAAAGTGGAGCAAAAACAAGGATCCTTCTGTGCATTTTGAGGCAGAAATCAAGGAACCCTATTCTTCTCCTTCCAGCCGCGCCTGTGTCAGGGCAGCTGCTGTCTGCCTCAATTCTTCATATAGCTGCCATTTGCATATGCGAGCCACCACTGCTTGTGTTCATTTTGGAGCGTGAGAGCTAATCCTCGCTTTGCTATCCTATCAGGGTGTGAAAAATCAAAACGATTACAAAAAAAAAAAAAAAAACAGAGATCGTACGACTTTTATAGGAACTCATCAGAATGAGTTTTTCATTGCAACTTGAAATGCTTAAAAGCTAAAAACAGCTAACACTTAGTCATTTTTTACTTTCTCGTAGGGGAAGTATTGGAATCGTCTAAAAATTTGACCTCAAGATTTTAATGAATCTCAACATTTTAGACCTTGCTGAGTCTGAAAATACCATTTTTGGAATTATGTCTGTGTGTGTGAGTGTGTGTGTTGTGGGAACCAGCCCGGACACAGACAGGTAGACATGTTGTTTCACCACACACACGTTTATTTACAAGATAGTGAGCACACCCCAGTGCCTCAGCACCAATCACCCCTTCAAGTCCTGGCCAATACACACAATGCCTTTACTCTTCAGACCGCCTCCACTTCTCTCCTCCGAGCTCCGTCCACTTCCACCCGACTCCAGCCTTGAATGGAGGGAGGCGGCCCCTTTTATTTAGCCCTGGATGGGCTCCAGGTGCTTCCTGATAAGCCTCCGCCAACACACCCCCGTGTGGCGGAAGCACCGGCTGTGTACCCAGAAGCCCTCCGGGTGTCCCTGATCCTCTTCCCCCCCATTACTTCCGGGTGTGGTGGAAGTGCTGAGGTCCAGGGCTCCCAAGGCATCAGGGCGCCCCCTGTTTCTTTTTTTTTCAGAATTCACTGTCTTAATCTTCTTTATTTATTTATCTAGTTTGTACAATGCTATATACTGTATACGCTGCCGTTCTTTATTATATTCTGTAAGTGCCTTGAGCATGGGAAAGGCGCTATATAAATAAAATGTATTATTATTATTATTATTATTATTATTACAGGGTTGAGCTTCCCTGCTCTGTACTAGTGGCCCCCAACACAACCAGGGCGGTCGCCCCCTCGTGGTCTGGAGGAGGCACAAGCCTTCCTCCAGTCCTCCTGGGCGTCCCGGCTGGGTACCACCCCCAGCCGCGTGCCACAGTGTGTAAACTCAATAATTTCAGTACGCTTTTAACTTACGCCAAACAAATTTTGTGTACAAGTATTAGGTACAAAATGCAGATTTTTATCAACTTTTGAGCTAACTGGAAGTGGAACTTTTTTTATTCATGCAGCTGCAGAGTCTCTTTAAAGTAAACTTTACTTTTATAATAATCGTTCAATATGTTATTAACTAGCTGTCCCCTGTGGCTCTCCCCATGTAGTAATGAAACAGAACAAACTTTAAAAATCAATAAAATAAATTTTTAAAAATTTAATTCTGGTCAGGGCGGCACGGTGGCACAGTGGTAGCGCTGCTGCCTCGCAGTTAGGAGACCCGGGTTCACTTCCCGGGTCCTCCCTGCACGGAGTTTGCATGTTCTCCCTGTGTCTGCGTGGGTTTCCTCCCACAGTCCAAAGACATGCCGGTTAGGTTTGCCGATTCTAAATTGGCCCTAGTGTGTGCTTGGTGTGTGGGTGTGTGCCCTGCGGTGGGTTGGCACCCTGCCTGGGATTGGTTCCTGCCTTGTGCCCTGTGTTGGCTGGGATTGGCTCCAGCAGACCCCCGTGACCCTGTGTTCGGATTCAGCGGGTTGGAAAATGGATGGATGGATAATTCTGGTCAAGTGGAAGGTAGGTAAACTCCACGTCAAATGACGCCACTGTATCTGATCGTGTTCAGCTCTGACAGGAGAGCGCCCCCCCACGTGGCCCGTGATGTCTCTGCCAATGAGCAGCTACCCTCTAAAACACACGTAGCTCTGATCTCTCTCTCAAAAATGTCAAACGTCACTTCTTAACAATCCGTAGATGATAACGTCTGCTGAACAAATGGGTATCGCCAACTAAGCGGAGGCCAGGTACGCTCCAATGTGGTGAGAGGTAGAGCGACGCGAACAGAGGCTGGGGCGTGAGTGAGGAGGCCCCGCCCACTTCCCCCTCCCCTCTGCCCGTAGCCTCTCTCTCGGATTCGCACAAATAAATCGGTACCACAAGAGAACTACGATACTTAGCACGATGAGAGAAGTTGCAAAATCAACCGGAATGTTCAAGCAAATGATAGGGGGAAAATCCATTAAGTAGTTCCCTTGTGGCAGCACGGTGGCGCGGTGGGTAGCGCTTCTGCCTCGCAGTAAGGAGACCTGGGTTCATTTCTCTGGTCCTCCCTGCATGGAGTTTGCATGTTCTCCCCGTGTCTGCGTGGGTTTCCTCCCACAGTCCAAAAACATGCAGGTTAGGTGCATTGGTGATCCTAAATTGTCCCTAGTGTGTGCTTGGTGTGTGTGTGTGTGTGTGCCCTGCGGTGGGCTGGTGCCCTGCCCAGGGTTTGTTGCCTGCCTTGCGCCCCATGTTGGCTGGGATTGGCTCCAGCAGACCCCCCGTGACCCTGTAGTTAGGATATAGTGGGTTGGATAATGGATGGATGGAGTTCTCTCGTGAAAAGCGGACAGACAGACAGACAAACAGACAGACTTTATATAGATAGACTAGCCGTCCCCAGTGGCTCCACCCGCATAGTAATGAAACAGGACAGTGAGGAGGGCCTTACTTCACGCTTCCCCACTCCCCACGGCCCACAGCCTCTGTCTCACATTTGTTCCTGATAGATAGATAGATAGATAGATAGATAGATAGATAGATAGATAGATAGATAGATAGATAGATATACTGGCATGCCCCCAAACCTATTGCTCATCGAAAGGGCTTTGGTGTTGCCCCTCATCCTTGCACATAGTAGGTTGAGAAAATGGATGCATGAATTGTACTATTTTATATTTTGGGACTTCCTGTAGTAATGTACCATTTGTGGCCAACTAGCATATTCTATTAATATTTTTTTTTCTTCTGTACGGCCCCTAATTTAATCTCTGTGTGACTTGCAGGCTACAATTAGTCATAGCAAAGCTTAAAAAGCATAAAGCCGTACACCCGGCCCTAACAGATCTTAAAAATGGTTTGCTTTGTTTATTGTTACTTACTGCATTTTCAAGTACAGAAAAGCCCCATAGCAGCTTCACAGCCACCATACCCCCCCTACCCCCCCATAACTCGGTCTCTTAAACAGAGTGTCACATTTTTGTGGAGTCCTTCATGATGCATGTTTGCTATATATAGGCCTGGCACTCATGACTTCAGCATGCAAAACAATGATGCTATTTCTATGAAAGTTTCAATGGCTGGAAACACCTAACAATGCCAAACTGAATCAGACGAACAACGGCAACAGGTGAAGAAGTGACTTTGAAATCTTGAGAAGCCAAAAGCAACAGCATGACAGGTTTTTACCAAAGGTGTGCCCAGTCAAAGCTCTCGTGTGGTACATTTTAACTCAAGTCCGCACAGAGCCACATTAATATGTTGATTTTTAGAAAGCACTTGATGAGGTCCCACATGAGAGGTTGAGCAACAAACTAAAAGCGGGGAGAGTTCAGTGCCCGGTGTGCAGCTTGGGTGCAAGACTGGCTAAAGCACAGGAAGCAAAGCATTATGGTCCAAGGAAGGCACCAATCAGAATAAGCCAAGCACCTGTTTTAGGCTCACAGCCTCTCTTGGGCAGCATGTTTAAAAAAATAAAAATATAAATTTATTTGTGATCGGGTCGATCAAAGCACATAGAGACATATTTAGAAATGAACAGCAGTAAATGTTAACCAAGCCATTCCAAAGTGAACATTATTACCAAAAATCTGCAAGAGGTAAGCCGGCAGGTGTGTGATTAGAGAGAAATTAAACTGAAGTCTCGCAAAGTGGCTACTGGGGGGTATGCGTCATACGGTTAATTGAAACTCACCCGTGGAACCCGAAACCTTTTTCCGTGTCTTTCTTCTTCATTTACAATATGTGTGTGTATATTGTTAAAGAATAGACAAAGAGGCAAAAGAAAGGTTTTAACATCGGATTGGCTGGCCCAGCGCTGACTCAGCTATGGAATGGCCAATAGGGGGAGGCAGCTTGATGGCGGAGGACTCCAGGACTCTAAACAAATGTGGCCCTCTTCTGCGCGGTGGTGTGCTCGGGAGGCAGCATAAGGAAGAAGGACGCCTCACGCCTGGACAAACTGGTGAGGAAGGCAGGCTCTATTGTAGGCACGGAGCTGGACAGTCTGACATCCGTGGCAGAGTGATGGGCGCTAAACAGACTCCTGTCAATCATGGAGAATCCACTGCATCCACTAAACAGGATCATCTCCAGACAGAAGAGCAGCTTCAGCGACAGACTGCTGTCACCGTCCTGCTCCACTGACAGACTGAGAAGATCGTTCCTCCCCCACACTATGCGACTCTTCAATTCCACCCGGGGGGTAAACGTTAACATTATATAAAGTTATTGTCTGTCTGTATACCTGCATTGTTATCACTCTTTAATTTAATATTTTCTTTATCAGTATGCTGCGGCTGGAGTATGTGAATTTCCCCTTGGGATTAATAAAGTATCTATCTATCTATCTATCTATCTATCTATCTATCTATCTATCTATCTATCTATCTATCTATCTATCTATCTATCTATCTATCTATCTATCTATCTATCTAAATCTAAATCGTTTTATGCGATATCATCTACTGTTGAATTCTGCTCTGTACTTGTAATATTTTTATTTTACTATTATACTGTATTGAGGATTTGTTCTGTTCTGTGTATTGTATTTTATTGACCCCCTTCTTTTTGACACCCACTGCACACCCAACCTACCTGGAAAGGGGTCTCTCTTTGAACTGCCTTTCCTGAGGTTTTTTCCATTTTATTCCCCCTTACAAGAGTTTGTTTTTTGTCTTCTTAGAGAGTCAAGGCTGGGGGGCTGTCAAAAGGCAGGGCCTGTTAAAGTCCATTGTGGCACTCCATGTGTGATTTTGGGCTATACAAAAAGTAAATTGTATTGTATTGTATTGTAAAGGTATTGTGGGCAGCCTCCCGAACTCGGCTGTAAAATGGTAAATTGATTACACAATGGTGTACAGATTGGAGTCCAAAACAGAATGGAACGTTGTGGGGCCCGGGGCAGGAAGTGACATCATTAGGCCCGGGGCAGGAAGTGACATTGTGGGGTCCGGGGTAGGAAGTGACATCATTGGGCCCGGGGCCGGAAGTGATGTCGCCAGGACCGGAAGTGATATCATCGGGGCAGGGCGGGATGACCCGTAACGGGTCTGCGGTGGAAAGAGAGAAATGATTAGCACACTCTGCCACCCCTTAGTCTGGCTTGGAATTACCTTCATTTGAGCCCTTTAGCTGTCTACCATGCGCACGTGTGTGACAGTATATTAAATGTGTGTGTCTTGAGGTATCGTGGATTCGGATTCACGTAGATTACACACCATGATATGCATCATAATTGTGATCATTTTAAATTGTATCAGGATATAAATTTTTCGCCATACCACTCCCCCTTAATGCGGTGTTTAACTTATGCCAAACTTGCTGTTTAAACTGAGGACCAAAAAGCTCGGTGATGCTGCCACCATGATTGTTAGGCAGGCAGTGTGGTGTAGTGGTTAAGGCTTTGGACTTCAAACCCTGAGGTTGTGGGTTCAAATTGTGAGACGGTGTGACCCTGAGTAAGTCACTTCCGCTGCCTGTGCTCCAATTGGAAAAATAAAAGAAATGGAACCAATTGTATCTCATTTTGTAAGTCGCCGTGGATAAAGACAACAGCCAAATAATAAGTATTAGTAGTAGTAAGTGTTAACAGATATAATTCAGTGCCTATACAGTTTTATACCATACTAGCCATCCCAGTGGCTCTGCCCATTTAGTAGTGAAACAGGACATCGAGGAGGTCCCTGCCCAGCTCCCCACTCCTGACGTCACTCCCCCCAACACCCCCACCCCCTTGGCCCACAGCCTCTGTCTCGGATTTGCACAAATATATCGCTCCTGCAAGCGAACTATGATTCTTAGTGCGATGACAGAAGTCGCAAAATCAACAAGAATGTTCAAGCAAACTATAGGAATAAACCCGATCTAAATCTGTTAAGTAGTTCTCTCTTTCACTAGCTAAGCAGAGGTAAGGAACGCCCCGATATGGGTGCGTGAGTGAGGAGGGACTTGGCCTGCTGTGTCTCTTTCGGATTCGCACAAATAAATCGGTACCGCAAGCGAACTATGATTCTTCGCGCAATGACAGAAGTCGCAAAATCAACCGGAATGTTCAAGGAAATTCTAGAAAAAAACCCCAATCTAAATCTGTTAAGTAGTTCTCTCATTCACTAGCTAAGCAGAAGTAAGGAACTCCCCGAGACTGGCGCGTGAGTAAGGATGGGCTCGGCCCACTGCGTCTCTCTTTCGGATTCGCACAAATAAATCGGTACCGCAAGCGAACTATGATACTTAGCGAGATGAGAAAAGTCGCAAAATCGACCAGAACGTTCAAGGAAATTCTAGAAAAAAACCTGATCTAAATCCGTTAAGTAGGTCTCTCGTGAAAAGCGGACGGACAGACAGACAGACAAACGTTGGATTTTATATATGAGGTGAGACACAAAAATAACTGGACTCGGCTTGGGGTTTTCCTGGAAAATCACAGAACTACAGTATATCCCCCTCTACACGCCCTCTCAAATGTCCGACTGGCTAGATGTATCCTGTGAAGAGCCCAGTCAGAATCTGCATGAAAATCGCTACACAAGTTGCCACAATAATGTCAAGTAAAAAAAAAAAATAAATCGAACAGCCAATCAACATCAAATTTCTCGCAAAATTGAACAAAATGGCCACTAAAACTTATGAAGTCATAAATGCAGTGTACGGTGAGAACAGTTTGTCTTGCACACAAGTTTTTGAGTTGCACAAACGTTTCAAGGAAGGAGAAGAAAATGAGGAAAACGTTCAACGCCCAGGTTGAGGTGGTGCTTCACCAAGACAAAGCTCCCGCGCACAATGCTTTTTTGACTGACAAAAACATTCCTGTCCTCGATCATCCTCCCTATTCGCCTGATTTACCTCCTCTGTGATTTTTACTTGTCCCCAAAAAATCAAAAGTGACCTGAAGGGAACACATGTTTCTTCTGAAGTGAAGACGGAAGCGGCAAGCCTGTTGAAGAGTCTCAAGCAAGAAGACTTCCAGCACTGTTTCAATCAATGGAAGATACGAATGGAGCGGTGCAGAGATCGGGAGGGGGAGTATAGAGAAGGTGACAATGCTTAGAATGCTGGAATTCATCAATAAGTATTTTGTTTTTACCAGTCCGGTTATTATTGTGTCTCATATTAACTATATATAGAGAGATTTGTAATTAATGTAGAGTACTTTGCAGATCTCTGTTTTCACTTTGACATTAAGGGGTCTTTGTTCTGTTGTCAGTGTCAAAAAAGCCAACTTACTGTAACTCCATTGGGATTCAACATTGTAGAACAATAAAATGTGAACACTTCCCGGCAGGGTGAATACTTTACATAGGGTCTGCATAATACATTACATATTTAAAAAACTCCTCAACGTCCTAACAATGCCACTGCACTAACACAATTTAAAAAGCTAAAAGGATTCTGGGTCATTCTGGGTTTTTCCCTACACTGCACTGCTCATGTGAGGTCAGATCTGAAATCTGGAGTCCCGTTTTCAGTCAGTCAGTCATTTCCCAACCCGCTATATCCCAACACAGGGTCACAGGGGTCTGCTGGAGCCAATCCCAGCCAGCACAGGGCACAAGGCAGGAACAAATCCACGGGCAGGGCGCCAGCCCACCACAGGACACACACACACACACACACACCAAGCAAGGGACAATTTAGGATCACCAATGAACCTAAACTGCATGTCTTTGGACTGAGGGAGGAAACCCATGCAGACACGGTGAGAACATGAAAACTCCACGCAGGGAGGACCTGGGAAGCGAACCCAAGTCTCCTTACTGCAAGGCAGCAGTGCTACCACTGCGCCACCGTGCCACCCATGAGTCCCGTTGTGACTTCCATATATCAAGAAAGAGGTAACAACACCGTTACATAAAACCCACAGGAGAGCTAGCAGATTTATTTCAGGACGTTTTCAGTGTTACGAGTCACAAGGAGTGATTGAATGACCTGAATCTTTTCTCCCGTGAGGTGTCCCATCCAACTCCTTTTCAAAATGGGCCTAATCCAATTCAGGGTTGTAGGGAATGATGGGACCTGTACTGGTAGACTTGGCTCGGGGATTCTCTCTGTGGTATCCCGGGGTAAGTGCTGCAAGTCCAGGGCCTTCAGATTACTAATCAGCCTTCTCATCCAGCTGAGTGAAATTCTAGCCCCCCTCATGCAGTTGCTAGAGTGTGCGCAAGGGAAGCCTCTGTTCTCTCTCAGCCTCTGTCTACGTGAGGCTCCGCGACTGCACCATTGAATCCACTCAGGGTGTCGCTTCCTTTCCTAATTCCCACGCTCCCTGAAATGACAACACTGGGATGCAAAGGCTGAGCCTCGGGTGGGTTATACTGCTATAATCGAGAACTCCATATTACCAGCTAGCTTGTGTACCATTCAACAAGGAACACAGCAGGTAGCAAATCCGGAATGAGGAGTCAATCCAGGGCACCCTTATACACTTATTTCTCCGGTCCTGTTCAGCCTATATACATCGGACTTCCAATACAACTTGGAGTCCTGCCACGTGCAAAAGTTCGCTGACGACACTGCTATCGTGGGCTGCATCAGGAGTGGGCAGGAGGAGGAGTATAGGGACCTAATCAATGACTTTGTTAAATGTTGCGACTCAAACAACCTACACCTGAACACCAGCAAAACCAAGGAGCTGGTGGTGGATTTTAGGAGGCCCAGACCCCTCATGGACCCCGTGATCATCAGAGGTGACTGTGTGCAGATGCTGCAGACCTATAAATACCTGGGAGCACAGCTGGATGATAAATTAGTCTGGACTGCCAATACTGATGCTCTGTGCAAGAAAGAACAGAGCCGACTATACTTCCTTAGAAGGCTGGCGTCCTTCAACATCTGTAATAAGATGCTGCAGATGTTCTATCAGACGGTTGTGGCGAGCGCCCTCTTCTAAGCGGTGGTGTGCTGGGGAGGCAGCATTAAGAAGAAAGACGCCTCACGTCTGGACAAACTGGTGAGGAAGGCAGGCTCTATTGTAGGCATGGAGCTGGACAGTTTAACATCTGCGGTAGAGCAACGGGCGCTGAGCAGACTCCTGTCAATCATGGAGAATCCACTGCATCCACTGAACAGGATCATCTTCAGACAAAGGAGCAGCTTCAGCGACAGACTGCTGTCACCGTCCTGCTCCACTGACAGACTGAGGAGATAGTTCCTCCACCACACTATGCGACTCTTCAATTCCAATTTTTCTTAACGGATTTAGATCAGGTTTTTTTCAATTCCACCTGGAATCTTTAATTTAATATATTTTTTTTGTATCAGTATGCTGCTGCTGGAGTATGTGAATTTCCCCTTGGGATTAATAAAGTATCTATCTATCTATCTATCTATCTATCTATCTATCTATCTATCTATCTATCTATCTATCTATCTATCTATCTATCTATCTATCTATCTATCTATCCATCTATCTATCTATCTATCTATCTACACTCAACCACTACTCTAGTGTGGGGTTGCAGGTCCGAGGCTCTGAATGAATGGCCAGTTTCAATAAATAAGCCATTTGGCCGTGTCAGTCTTCGTGGGGACAACTGTGCAGCCGCGGGGAGTTGATGAGGTCATGGGGCAGGTCGCACCTGTATGTGAGGGTGAGATCTTTCTCAATTGCTTAACTCACTTTTTGCAGGCAACACACTTTTCTGAAAAGCACACAAGGCAAAGGTTTTACATGTAAATCCACGTAAAACGTCTATTGCTGTGGCGCCTGTTCAGGGTGTCTGGTGACTGTGTAGGGGCAGCTCAATAGCGGGCTGGCGGACTGGCTTGTCTTCGCGTGGCAGCGCGACGCAATCTGTTTTGTACCTCTTGTCATCGTAAGTGGCGCTCCTCCCAGGCGAACGTCGCCGTAGGCACATCAGCAACAGAAGCTGAAGCCGGTTCCTCACTTTTGTTTACAATCTGCCAACTTCAGATCACTTGCATCAAAATCGGGGTCCGACAAGTCAGAGTCCGATTTGGCAGTAATACGCAAAAGAGTATTTTGCTTTGTGCATTCACTTTGGCTTTCTCGCCAGATGTCGATGTCATTTTAGAGGTTGTTTGCTCTTCGCTACTCACGCATGCTCAGGTAATCGAGGTCTAACCAACTAAGCTAAATTTCCTTCTAGCAAAAAGAGCTGAACTAAAACATAACCACAAGTTTTACGGCTGATTACCATCCTCTACCCCTGAATTTCGACAAAAGGGCGACATCCGCCCTGAAAGAGTTAATCGGCTTCCTGCGGTGCCCATGGAGTCATATAAGTACGGACCGGCACAGAGAAAAGAAAAAGAATGAAGGAGGCAGAGAGAGTGAGAGCAGCATTGGGGGAAAAGAGAGTGGATGAGCCAGCCGGTTGAATGAGAGAGGTCAGTACGGTCAAGGGGGGTGATCGGCGCTCGATGGATAGGATCGTGCCCACTGATTATGTAGAGGAGTGGGGTTCGGTCCTTCCTAGGTGTCCGAGAAGAAAGACGGGAGGACAACCGACCCCGAGCGGTCTGGCAGTAGCGAGAGGACCGCGGCGTCTGAAGTCTCTCCACCCGAGCCAGCCTTGTGTAAGCTGGAGAGACATGGAGGGAGCTGTGCTTGGCTGATTTGCCCCAGTGACGGCTGCAGGTTTTTATTCTCGTGTTTTAGCCTTGCCTTAAACATTTGGATTTTATTTTTTTTTTTTTTACCTTTTTATGGATTATTTTTGGCCGTTTGTCAGCATGGCACTTTAGTTGGGACACTGTTTTTGTTTGATTTTTATTGAATAAAAGCACTCGCACCTTTTCCACCATCCCCTTGCTCCCAGAGTGATTTGTCCCCATCTGCCAGCTCTTCCGGTTACATTACCAATGGTGTTGGGTTGAGAAGCTCCCAGAACATAAGGTGGGAGCACGGAGCAGGAGACCTGCACCTTCATATGTAGAGATATTTAAAACGATGAAAGGAATAATTAAAATTAGAGAGGCTCAGTGGTGAACGCTGCTGCCTCACAGCTCCAAAGATGGAATCCCAGGCCGGTTTTATTGCGAGGTGTTTGCACGTTCTCCCTTTGTCTGTATGGGGTTTTCTCCAGGTGTTACCTTCCTTGAAATGTCTGTGCTAAATTAACTGGTGACCCCCGCTATGAGTGAATGGGACCAGTGATGGACGACCCAAGGATTCCTGTTCAATTTTTCCTTCAACATCCCAAAAATGTGCATGCTACTGGCTGGGACGTCTTCATAAAGGACTGGGCGAGAGAGAACAAGCACAGGGCATTATCTCCCCCAGGGAGCTAAATGGCAGCCCCCCTGGGTCAGATTCCCACAGGGCTGCACGGGAGTTGGAGTTCGGTAGAGGCCTGTTGGGTTTCGTGGGTGCTGCCAGGGACGGCAGAGCACTACTTTGTTGGGCAATGAAAGTGCTTCTGGACACGCTAATGGGTTACCGGTGTAGCGTAAAAGAAGCCCACCGACTTCAATCCGGGTTGCTAGAGGACGACGCATGCCGGGAGGGTTTGAGGAGGAAGATAAAGAGACCGAGGGGGAAGAAGAAGAAAAGAAAGTGCCGTATTGTTCTATTGTGCTTGCTGTATGTACTGTGCTGGTAGGTGGGACACTTGGGAAATGTTTCCCACAGCAGAACACAACGTGTATTATGAGAACTTGTGCCTGGTGTTTGTCTAAAAGTGGGTGTGCCTGTGCTATGTGATGGACTGCCACAAGGTCCTGTCTTACACCCAATGTTGCCGACTCAGAAATGGAGCAGCTGGTAGACTGGTGCCATTGCAACAACCTGTCTCTCAAACTAAAGAGATGACTATAGACTTCACATTACATCCAGAGTTTTCTGTGGAAAGCAACAATCTCCTTAGTGTGCATCTGACAAAGGGCCTGAAGTGGTCTACAAATACCTCCTCCTAAACCAAGAAAGCACAGCAACGACTCCGCTTTCTGACGACATCAAGCCTTCCACGCCACATCCACACCTCATTCTACAGGTGCACCATTGACAGCATCCTGACCAGCTTCATTACTGTCTGGTATGGGAACTGTAATGCATCTGATCTCAAGTCCATACAACAGAGGGTGTGCACTGTGGTGACCATCATTGGGACTTCTCTCCCTTCCATTCAGGCAAAGCATTGTATCTGTAAGGCCTCCAGTGTTGAGGGCGGAAAAACTTTCCACAATCTCTTTTCCCTGCTACCATCTGGCAGAGTTTGAGGAGCAACACTGCTTGACAGAACAAGAGGCAGACTGGCACCTGAACATAATGTTAGCCCCTCTATCCTTGTGTGTGCCCCCTTTTCTTATCTAATTAGTGTTCTGTTGTCAACTGTACAGCACCCATCATCACCGACTGCTCTTTGTCAATATGACGTTGCTCTGTACAGATGCTGTTCCTTGTTCTACAGCCCCTTATGTAAAACTACCCACCACTCCGTATTGTTATATAATCATATTTATTATGTACATGTTGCCCTGGGAAATGTAATTTCATACCACTCACTGTATAAAGTACCAAGGTAGGCGTACAGATGACAATAAAGCTCTCTTGACTTGACGGCTTTTGGGGCCTTGTGACCCTGGAATTGATCAAATAAGTTTATCAAAAGATGGACTGATGAGAGTCTTCAGAATGGCTGGCATATCTATATGTTCATCACCACCTCGTGCTGAACTATCAGACTTCTGTTGGACTGTATGGAGTTCCTTAAGTTTTACTAAATCAGCAGTTATTACAAATTACACCTTACAGCACCTTTCAAAGACACGGTTGCATGGAAGGTAGCTAAAAGGCTTAAAAGACAGTAATTCCTCGCCAAACCAGGGGATGGCAGAGTGCACTAATCCTTGTTCCTTTCCATTGACAAGACCGAGTACCGGAAATTCTGCTTGGACCCGTTGACGTCACTTTCGGTTCCGGTCCCAAGATGACACTGCGGTTCTGGGGCCCCCGATGACGTCACTTCCGGTTTTGGGCCCAAGACGTCACTTCCGGGTCCAGCAACGTCACTTCCAGTTTTCGCCCCCGAGGATGTCACTTCCGGGCCCGGCCACACCACTTACGGTCCCAGCCCCTCGGACATCAGTTCTGGTTCTGGGCATGTCACTTCTGGTTTCGGCCCCGAGGATGACACTTCTGTTTCCTCTCTGATGACATCACTTCCCGTTTCCCTCTATATAACCACCATGTTTGCCTGTTTGTTTTGTTCTTGGTTATGGACTCATCTGTACCACATCTTTTTTCTACAGTTTTGGCAGCCAATTTCAAGTATACGGGCGGCTGCCCCCAAACCTCTTTTCCTGTGTTGTCTGGATCATTTCACAACATATTTGCCATCTCCTGCCCTACTGTCCTGTGAGACGCACAAGGAGGAGTAAAGGCGCATGCTGAGATAGTCGCCCACAAGGACGGCAAGTGTAAAACCGGACAGAAGGTGAGAAAGGCACCTCGACAATAATGACGGGGTCTGAGAAGCAGGCTTTACGGGAACGCACTTGAAAGATGGAACGCCAGCTAAGAGACGCTCAGACACGCACGAATAATAAAGTGGTTTTTAAAAAGTATTTCTTATATATATATATATATATATATATATATATATATATATTATTTTTCATCTACTTCTTGCTTTTTGTAGCGATTAGGGAGAAAAAAAGTTAATCTCATGCCTTCTTGGAGAACGGAGATACTGGTTTGTTGCAGGTTGTTATCCCTGCACCACAAGACAAAGTCCTCCACTGTCCTCCTGTACTGATATTTTCAAACAAAGTTCTGTCCGTTGACTACGAGTTTTGATCTACAATTTAGCTCTCTTGTTGACTTCCTGTTTTTGATCCTGGCTTTGCCCTTTGCACCTAAAAATCACCTAAAATCTGGAATAGCCTGCCAATAGGAATTCGCCAGGCTGATACGGTGGAGCACTTTAAAAAACTGCTAAAAACACATTACTTTAACATGGCCTTCTCATAACTTCAATTTAGTTTAATCCTGATACTCTGTAAATTCAATTAATTATCATAACTATTCATGGTGGCTCTAAAATCCGTACTAACCCCTACTTTCTCTTCTGTTTCTTTTTCTGTTTTTTTGGCTTGCGCCACCACCACCTAATCAAAGCACCATGATGATCCTACATTGATGGATTAAAAGCCAGAAGTCTACATGACCATCGTCATCAAGTCCTTCCATGAGAACCCTAAATAAAAAGAGGACTATTTCATTTATGTTCGGTAGAATGCCCAGAGGGGGCTGGGTGGTCTCATGGTCTGGTACCCCTGCAGATTTTATTTTTTTCTCCAGCCGTCTGGAGTTTTTTTGTTTTTTCTGTCCTCCCTGGCCATCAGACCTTACTTTTATTCTATGTTAATTAGTGTTCTCTTATTTTAATTCTTACTTTGTCTTTTTTTTCTCTTTTCTTCATCATGTAACGCACTTTGAGCTACATTATTTGTTTGAAAATGTGCTATAGAAATAAATGTTGTTGTTGTTGGCTCGGTTCATTCTCGTGCTTCTCACTCTTTCACTATTTGGACTGACTGCCCTTTTTACACTAATGTACCATAGGGATACATGAATTGGGACATAACTGTTACTACTGATTGCTCAGTATAGCTCATCTCCAAACTATCACGTAAATGGAGTGTCCCAGCCTATCCCCTTTGCTCTAATCCTGCAGTGGATTCAGTTTACTTGCAGATATTACGATTTGAGGGCACAAAGTTTTCTGACCACAGCGTATCATAAAGACTTAATACACCTGATGTGTCAGACTTCAAGTTCTTCCATTTTTGTAAAGTTTCTCTTTGAATTTTTACTACTACATTACCTGAAGTGTGGGATATCTTGTGCTGTACATCATATTCCGTGCCATCCGAGGAGGTGTAGACGCAGAAGAAATGCACTACCATAACCGTATCGAGGCATTTATGTTTTATATTGTGAAATATACAGTATGTCGTGGAAGCTTTATTACGTGTTTGCTCGGTTGACAAATGCAAATACAAAGCTAAGAAAAGCTAAACTGGATGAAAGTTTACGGCAGAGCTGGAGCCCAGCACGGTGTGACCTTACTTACCCTGAAGTCTGGAAGCAAACCTCAGCAGGTAACAATGCAAATGTAGAGGGAGCAGGTTCAGGTTGATAATCTACCAGATCCACGTTTCAGGTAGCACTTTCTCTGTTTGTTTGTCCTGCAGCCTACCTACATGACACCACGACCCTTCTAGTTATCTAATAACTACCTGGAGACATCAAATTACAGTTTTTTAACTGCAGATTGCTGGTCTAAAATCTGATTGGCCTGGAGACGTGGCACAACACCTACCACGTTAAGCGATCTGCTCAATCCAGTCAAAATCACATTTCATTTGCCATAAACACAAGTTATACATTCAGTACAGTGCATAATGAAATGATTACTACACAGAAGCTTAAGAAAAATATATCTGTATAATAAATAAATAAATAATATTGCAAACAAACAACCCCATAAAAACACGCAAAGGTTGAATAAGAGAGCTGCTGTCGTCAGTGCCAGGCTCGCAGGTGGGAGTCAGATGTGGTCAGATGGTACTGCAGGCTTACAGTTAAAGACATGGACATTTAAACAGTGCAAGTCAAGCTTATTTTGTCTACAAATCTGGCACAATTCTCACAGAAAACCGCACTTGGCACAAACTGTTGAAAAAAAAGCACACACTTTCTGGGGGACGGGTGGTCTTTGTTTCTCCAAGCACAAGTAAAAGTGGTGGATCTGAGGCTAAGGACCTGCACTGGTATCTGGAAGGTTGCTGGTTCACATTCTAGTGCTGCCAGAAGGGTTCCTACTCTATTAGGCCCTTGACCTGAAAATTGCTCCTGGGGTCCCACACCAAAGGGTTCATGCAAATAGACAATTTCCCCTTGGGGACTAGCAAAGCATATCAAATCAAAAGTGTTTTACAAAGTTTGAATAGCAAAATTCATAAAAGCATCAGCGCACTTGACTATGGGGATTCAAACCCGTTAGTGCTGGGGTGTCCAACTCCCATCCTGGTGGGCGGCAGTGGCTGCAGCTTTTCATTCTAACCATCTTCTTCATTAGTGAGACGTTTTTGCTGCTGATTAACTTGTTTTGCCTTAGTTTTTTTAATTGACGTGACTCAGGCCCCCTTAGTTGGTTCTTTTTCCTTAATGAGCAGCCAAACAATAAAGAGACACAAAACAAGCCAGCTAACCTGAAAATAAAGAAAGGTGAAGGTCTCGGTCTTGTTGGTCTGCTCAGGTCACCAAAACATCTGGATAGATAGATAGAGATAGATAGATAGATAGATAGATAGATAGATAGATACTTTATTAATCCCAAGGGAAAATTCACATACTCCAGCAGCAGCATACTGATAAAGAACAATATCCATCCATCCATTTTCCAACCCGCTGAATCCGAACACAGGGTCACGGGGGTCTGCCGGAGCCAATCCCAGCCAATACAGGGCACAAGGCAGGGAACCAATCCTGGGCAGGGTGCCAACCCATCGCAGGACACACACAAACACACCCACACACCCAGCACACACTAGGGCCAATTTAGAATCGCCAATCCACCTAACCTGCATGTCTTTGGACTGTGGGAGGAAACCGGAGCGCCCGGAGGAAACCCACGCAGACACGGGGAGAACATGCAAACTCCACGCAGGGAGGACCCGGGAATCGAACCCAGGTCCCCAGATCTCCCAACTGCGAGGCAGCAGCGCTACCCACTGCGCCACCGTGCCGCCCCAAGAACAATATTAAATTATTAAATTAAAGAGTGATAACAATGCAGGTATACAGACAGCTGCGGTGGGTTGGCACCCTGCCCGGGATTGGTTCCTGCCTTGTGCCCTGTGTTGGCTGGGATTGGCTCCAGCAGACCCCCCGTGACCCTGTGTTCGGATTCAGCGGGTTGGAAAATGGATGGATGGATGGATGGTATACAGACAGACAATAACTTTTATATAATGTTAACATTTACCCCCACCCCAGGTGGAAGTGAAGAGTCGCATAGTGTGGTGGAGGAACGATCTCCTCAGTCTGTCAGTGGAGCAGGACGGTGACAGCAGTCTGTCACTAAAGCTGCTCCTCTGTCTGGAGATGACACTGTTTAGTGGATGCAGTGGATTCTCCATGATTGACAGGAGCCTGCTCAGCGCCCTTCTCTCTGCCACAGATGTCAAACTGTCCAGCTCCATGCCTACAATAGAGCCTGCCTTCCTCACCAGTTTGTCCAGGCGTGAGGCGTCCCTCTTCTTTATGCTGCCTCCCCAGCACACCACCACGTAGAAGAGGGCGCTCGCCACAACCGTCTGATAGAACATCTGCAGCATCTTATTGCAGATGTTGAAGGACACCAGTCTTCTAAGGAAGTATAGTCGGCTCTGTCCTTTCTTACACAGAGCATCAGTATTGGCAGTCCAGTCCAATTTATCATCCAGCTACACTCCCAGGTATTTATAGGTCTGCACCCTCTGCACATTAATAAGATTAATAGAGGTGGACAATCTAAGGATACAGGAAGGAATGCAGATATGAAGAAGATCAGAGAGATAAGGAGGTGCCAGATTATGGAGGGTCTTGTAAGTGAATCTTAAAAACAGTGTGATATTCAACAGGGAGCCAGTGAAGCTGCTGAAGGACAGGAGTGATGTGTTCTATTGAAGGGGGTCTGGTAATAATACGAGCTGCGGTATTCTGAACCAACTGAAGTTTGTGACGGAGTTTGTGAGGAACACTAGAGAGGGTAGAATTACAATAACCGATATGAGATGTAAGCAGAGAATGAGCAAGATTAGCAGTGCTGGTGGCTGGAAGAGATGACGGCTGATATTACATGGATGAAAATATGAAGAACCGGGTGAAACGACTGAATATGCGCCTCAGTGTTTGTCTGCTCAACTGCCGATTAAATCATTAAGCCTCAGTTACCTTGTGCTTCTGAGCTCCTGAATGGAGAATGGAAATTTCAGCTGTTTATTCTCTCTCCGTATCAAGCCTTTTGCTCAGTTTGTTTTCGTTCTCTCCCTGATACCCCAGCGTCAGTTTAAAATGCATGGGCTGGAGGAATAGGGTTCAAGTAGAAGCCCCATGGGCGAATTCTCTGCTACTCACTATGCACTTTTTAACGGGTTGCCCCCTAGACGTGTAGTCCCGTCTGACAATCACGTCTGGCCCCGTGAGACTACATGAATATGGAAAATATAAAACCAACACGTCCTTTTACTTTACCCACATATACCATATTTATACCTACATTATGCTACAAGACCACTAGGACTATGCCAAAGGGGGCACGAGAAGACAGCTGGATACACACAGCTGTCTGCTGAAGGGATTCCCTGCCCACCAATTGAATCCTGCGCTACCACTGGATTCATTTCAAAATGGCACCAAGAGGCCCAGCAGTCACCCCTAACTGTAACTAAATGAAGATTTACCGTCTTCAAGCCGATTTCCAATTTCAACTAGCCGACGATAAATGACTTTTACAGCTGGATCCCCAAAGCCTTTCCCACTTTCCTTTATTGCATTTTTACAAAATGTGAAGGAAAAGCAATGTGACAGGTTCACAATCTGAAGTTCCAAGTGTTTCGATGGATTTACACGTTTTGGGCCTACCTGATGAGTGAGTGGGCGTAAGGATGTGAGGCTGTAGACGTGTTAACTCACAAAACTAAATCACTCAAAGCAAATGAAACCTGGCACAGCAAAAATGTAGACGTCTGCTGATTTTTGATCTACGCCCCCGTAGAATACGCCGATTCCTGCACACATCTGACTGACTGTGTGGCCTGACACAGCTAGAGACAAAGTCCTCAAGTCTGTGGCTGACACCACCTTCACAGGACTCATCAGCAACATTTATGGGATGGCTCACGCAGCCGAGATCGGCCTTGCCAGGAAAATAATCTCGTCCTCAGTGTCAGCAAAACCAAGGAGCTGGTCTAGACGTCAGGAAGCAGGGGGCAGACCGCACTTCCATTGAAACGTTTCTGGAGCCGCCATCATTGATGACATATTTAGCGGCAACATAAATAGAAGAGAAAACGAACGACGAAGGCACATTTGCTATAAGAGCCAAAAATGAGAGATCATGGAGGGGAAATCATTGAAAGAAAATAATAAATTGAAACTTAAGCAAGTCCTGTGTACTTTTAACACAGAAGAGAGAAGTGAGGGTAGGAGCAGGCGCCAATACAGCACATGGCCACACCTGCCACGGGATCCCGGATTAGGGCCCGAGTGCAGCCATGCAATGGGTGACACCTCAGCACCACACTAGGAACCAGTGTGAGGTTTTCATAGTGGCTGGAGTGCCAATTCTTCCACCAACCCCCAGGATTTCCATGTAGGATGGAGGGCCTACATGCAGGGCTAGATGCAGATTGATGTCATCCCCAGGACGGAGCAATGGCAGGTTAAGGGCCTCGCTCAGGGGCCCAATGGAGTAGAGTTACTTTTGGCATTTACTCAGAAGAAAACCATTCATTTATGTAAAATAAGTACTTCATATGTAAAAATGTGATATGTGACCAGCATCTATGTTATGTGTGTAATATATATACTGTATATATATATACAGTATATGTGTTACATGTGTCACATCCATCCATCTATTATCCAACCCGCTATATCCTAACTACAGGGTCACGTGGGTCTGCTGGAGCCAATCCCAGCCAACACAGGGCGTAAGGCAGGAACAAACCCTGGGCAGTGCACCAGCCCACCACAGGGCACATGTGTCACATATGAGCTATAAATCAGGGGTGTTCAACTCCGTTCCTGGTGGGCTGCAGGTTTTCATTCTGACCCTTTTCAAAATCAGTGTCCAGTTTTCACTGCTAATGAACTCCTTTCCCCTTCATTTTAAAAGCCCTGTGCTTAAGGATTCAGTCCTCTGAATTGATTCATTTCTTCATTTTAAGCACTTTGAGCTACTTTTTTTGTATGAAAATGTGCTATATAAATAAATGTTGTTGATGTTGTTGATTAAATGGCAGCCAATCAGAAATGAGATGTGAAATGAGCCAACAGATGACCAGCTAAACTGGAACGTCAAACTCCAGCCAATTTCACACCAACCAGTTTCTTAATAAGAAGCCAATTCTTGCTGTTAATTAAAGCCGTTATTGAATATCAGGACTTGTTGCTGCTCTCATTCTGCCACAGCTGACAGTTGATTTTCTGTTTTTTTCTAAGACCACCATCAAGATGTTGTAATATTGTAACTGCGTATAAGACAATTTTTTGCTTAAATGTTATTTAATTAATTAAAGGAGTTACGTAAGCATACTGTATATACAACAAACATTTCAGCAAACAGCTTGCGCCACTACCATCTACTCTAAGTACCATGATGTTCCAAAAATGATGGATGGATTAAAAGCCAGAAGTCTGTATGACCATCAGCATTAAGTGACTCCGTGAGAACCCTAACTACAGAGAGGACTATTTCATTTATGTTCGGTAGAATGCCCAGAGGGGACTGGGCGGTCTCGTGGCCTGGAACCCCTACAGATTTTATTTTTTTCTCCAGCCGCCTGGAGTTTTTTTTTGTTTTTTCTGTCCACCCTGGCCATCGGACCTTACTCCTTTTCTATGTTAACTAATGTTGTCTAATTTTAATTTTGTATTTTGTCTTTTATTTTTCTTTTCTTTATTATGTAAAGCACTTTGAGCTACTTTTTGTATGAAAATGTGCTATATAGATA
Source organism: Erpetoichthys calabaricus (assembly GCF_900747795.2). NCBI lineage: Eukaryota > Metazoa > Chordata > Cladistia > Polypteriformes > Polypteridae > Erpetoichthys > Erpetoichthys calabaricus. Next base: position 200,620,775 of record NC_041399.2, read on the forward strand.
AATGTTGTTATTGTACAGTTACATGTATACAGAATCATGTAAGTGTACAAGTTATCTTTCCAATTTTCTCATCACTTTTTTGTGCTTAAAGTCCTACCTGGAGTGCATCTACCCAATATTACAGCCTTCTGTCCATGGAGAGCAAAATGTGCTGCTATGGCTAATCATACTAGAAAATACTACACATACTGTACGGCCATACTGGGGTCATTCAAGAGAAAAAATGGAGCTGAATTGGATTAAGTAAAGAAGGATCTCTGTGGCGGGCTGAAATCTTTGCTGTTGTTGCTATTAACATATAGGATCTTTATGTCTGATATGTTAGGGAGGAACATTTCAGACAAAATTAAATAAATACACATATAAATAAAAGTACTGTGAAATGTGACAATAATTAAATAATTACAATAGGAAATGTGAGCATAAGTAATTAAATGTCATGAAATAAATATTTTTGTTGCTTCTTTCTTTCTTTCTTTCTTTCTTTCTTTCTTTCTTTCTTTCTTTCTTTCTTTCTTTCTTTCTTTCTTTTCCTTTCTTGTGACACTGTACACTACATGAAATAAGCCCTGGCTGGGTGGGTTTCAGCGACTACTGTATTTTGATGGGTGGATTTTCAGTGGGGCAAAGTTACAGTGCGTCTGGAAAGTATTCACAGCGCATCACTTTTTCCACCTTTTGTTATGTTGCAGCCTTATTCCAAAATGGATTAAATTCATTTTTTCCTCAGAATTCTACACACAACACCCCATAATGACAAAGTGAAAAAAGTTTACTTGAGGATTTTGCAATTTTATTAAAAATCAAAAAATTGAGAAAGCACAAGTACATAAGTATTCACAGCCTTTGCCATGAAACTCAAAATTGAGCTCAGGTGCATCCCGTTTCCCCTGATCATCCTTGAGATGTTTCTGCAGCTCAACTGGAGTCCACCTGTGGTAAATTCAGTTGACTGGACATGATTTGGAAAGGCACACACCTGTCTATATAAGGTCCCACAGCTGACAGTTCATGTCAGAGCACAAACCAAGCATGAAGTCAAAGAAATTGTCTGTAGACCTCCGAGACAGGATTGTCTCGAGGCACAAATCTGGGGAAGGTTACAGAAAAATTTCTGCTGCTTTGAAGGTCCCAATGAGCACAGTGGCCTCCATCATCCGTAAGTGGAAGAAGTTTGAAACCACCAGGACTCTTCCTAGAGCTGGCCGGCCATCTAAACTGAGCGATCGGGGGTAGAGTGGCCAGACGGAAGCCACTCCTTAGTAAAAGGCACATGGCAGCCTGCCTGGAGTTTGTCAAAAGGGACCTGAAGGACTCTCAGACCATGAGAAAGAAAATTCTCTGGTCTGATGAGACAAAGATTGAACTCTTTGGTGTGAATGCCAGGCATCACGTTTGGAGGAAACCAGGCACCGCTCATCACCAGGCCAATACCATCCCTACAGTGAAGCATGGTGGGTGGCAGCATCATGCTGTGGGGATGTTTTTCAGCAGCAGGGACTGGGAGACTAGTCAGGATAAAGGGAAAGATGACTGCAGCAATGTACAGAGACATCCTGGATGAAAACCTGCTCCAGAGCGCTCTTGACCTCAGACTGGGGCAACGGTTTATCTTTCAGCAGGACAACGACCTTAAGCACACAGCCAAGATATCAAAGGAGTGGCTTCAGGACAACTCTGTGAATGTCCTTGAGTGGCCCAGCCAGAGCCCAGACTTGAATCCGATTGAACATCTCTGGAGAGATCTTAAAATGGCTGTGCACCGACACTTCCCATCCAACCTGATGGAGCTTGAGAGGTGCTGCAAAGAGGAATGGGCGAAACTGGCCAAGGATAGGTGTGCCAAGCTTGTGGCATCATATTCAAAAAGACTTGAGGCTGGAATTGCTGCCAAAGGTGCATCGACAAAGTATTGAGCAAAGGCTGTGAATACTTATGTACATGGGATTTCTCAGTTTGTTTATTTTTAATAAATTTGCAAAAACCTCAAGTAAACTTTTTTCACGTTGTCATTATGGGGTGTTGTGTGTAGAATTCTGAGGAAAAAAATTAATTTAATCCATTTTGGAATAAGGCTGTAACAGAACAAAATGTGGAAAAAGTGATGCGCTGTGAATACTTTCTGGATGCACTGTAGATTGATAGATAGAAGAAGAAGTAGATGCCCGAGTCTGGAAGGCGCACAGAGACGCTAGCCTAAGGAGGAGTGCCTTGATTTTTAACTTTGTGTTACCGGATCTTCTGTATTTACTGAACTATTTAACCTTTACCTGCACTTGGTTTTTATCCTGGATTATGTATTTATTTAAGAAGTGGACTGCACCACACTTTTGGACACTGTTTATTTGTTTTGTTTTAAACTTACTCGGGTCTCTTTTTTCTAGTTTGACTATGAATTCATTTCAAGTTCAATTTGATTAAATGGAATGTTAATATTTTCAAATATAAAAAAAAAAAAAATCTTGCACCACCCCTCACTTGTCGCAGGGACGTCATCGAAGGGTTCAAGTGCCCCCCGGATGCAACCAAGGAGTGTGGAACCAACCCAGATGATCACAGCAGTCTGAATCACTGTGCATGGTAGGATAAGCATATCGTCTCATGCCTGCTTTTGCGTGGTGTGTCTGCCACATATGAGAAACTAGAGTGCAACCCAGGAAGAACTTTTTCAAAAAGAAAAGAGTCCTGCGGATTTCACAAAAAAAACAAATTACCGAGTCCTGTGGTTGAAGAGTCAGTCAGTCAGTCATTGCCCAACCCACTATATCCTAACACAGGGTCACAGGGGACTGCTGGAGCCAACCCCAGCCAGCACAGGGTGCAAGGCAGGAACAAACCCCAGGCAAGGTGCCAGCCCACCACAGGGCACACACACACACACCAAGAACACACTAGGGCCAATTTAGGATCGCCAATGGGCCTAACCTGCTTGTCTTTGGACTGTGGGAGGAAACCCACGCAGACACGGGGAGAACATGCAAACTCCACACAGGGAGGACCCAGGAAGCGAACCCAAGTCTCCTAACTGCGAGGAAGCAACGCTACCACTGCGCCACCGTGCCACATGTGGTTGTAGAGGAAAAGTTGAAAATGTTAAAAAATAAAAAGTATCAGGATGTGATATTGGGGTCACTTAGCTATTATCTATTCCAACAAGCTTGATGGACCAAATGGTCTCCTCTCATTTATCAAACTTCTCGTGTTCTTCTGACAGAATCCTGCTCTACATTACCTTGTAATGGAAAAAGCGTGTTCAGAAAATGGTTGAATAAAGTATTAATATTAAAAGCACGACTCCTAAAAGGTGTTTTTTTAGATGTGCGCGCACCAAAGTAGAGGCCCACCTGGGAGTCCCTCACCAAAAAACAGAGGTGCTAAGCAAAGCAGGAGAATCTGTCAAACGAAGCGAGCGAGACACCTAAAGAAAAGAGCCCAGCAATCCCACAATCCTTCTTAGCCCACCACGGAGTAACAAAAGGGGTTCATAACAACCAATGGCACACTCTTGACCAACCTGCCAAGATCCAAAGTGGACTACATTTTCAGGATGAGTTGTTTCAGGCGTTTTTCAGAAGAAACCGACTGAGCAAGTTTCAAAACTGGGGAAACTGCAAGCATCAGCAATACCTACAACACGTGGCGTCATATTTTTCTTGATTCTGTAGCATTTTAAAGCTTCATGGATTTTACTTTTTCCCCGCTACTCTCTTTTCCTTCTTTCTTTCTTTCTTTCTTTTTCTTTCTTTAAAGAATGGACGTATGCAAATAAAATGCACGGTATGGAAAGAAGTTTCCCACAAGCCCAGAGTGAAAAGACGACTCCCTCCCTATACAGAAGGCAGTGAATAGGCTCTTTCTTCTAAAACAGAAAGTGTATGAGGTAGACGAGGCAAACTGTAAAGGTAACGAGCTCTTTTCTCTCCAGGCCTTTCTCTTCCTAAGCCTTAACACACAATGGCTCATTTAGGCATCGAGCCTAACAAAACTCAATAAATCACATCTAAACTGCCAAGCAGGGGGGTAAATGTGCTAGGCATGTATTTATCTTACAATTAATAATAAAAAATACGTACCAAATAAACACCCTCTCTTTAAAAAGTAGAAAAGGGACATCTGATCTCTTTGCATTTCTGATTATTTCAAAATATTTTGTTTTTGCCATCACAAAATTAAAAAAAAACAAAAAAACAAAAAAACAAACTGCCATTTGTAAATCAAATGACTTCACGGGATAAGTGAAAGCACAAATGGTGCACTGCAAAGCGATAATGAGATCTGTATAAATATGCACGTTTTTGGCATGAATATCATTAGCCTGCATGTTTCTCATTTTACCTCCTTATCTAGGTAGCTGGGAAACCCTATAAAATTGACACATTCTAAAAATTACAAACATTATAAAATAGATACATTCTAAAAATTACAAACACTATAAAATAGACAAATTCTGAACATTGCAAACATTACAAAAATTATAAAACAGACACAATCTAAACATTATAAACATTGCAAAAATTACAAAGGGTTGGCACCCTTGCCCGGGATTGGTCCCTGCCTTTGCCCTGTGTTGGCTGGGATTGGCTCCAGCAGACCCCCGTGACCCTGTGTTCGGATTCAGCGGGTTGGAAAATGGATGGATGGATGGATGGATAAAATAGACAATTTCTAAAAAATTCAAACATTACAAACATTATAAAACAGACATATACTAACCATTACAAATATTACCAACAGTATAAAATAGACACGTTCTAAGCCAGGGGACCCCAACTCCGGTCCTGGAGGGCTGCAGTGGCTGCAGGTTTTCATTCTAACCCTTTTCTTCATCACTGACCTGTTTTTGCTGCTAATTAACTCCTTTTCCATTCATTTTAGTTGACTTGTTTTTTAAGATTTGTTCCTCTGAATTTCTTCATCGTTCCTCTGAATTGCTTTGTTTCTTTCCTTAAACAGAAATGAAATGTGAAGTGAGGGGGCCAAGAGAAGACCAACTACATCAGGGCCTCAAACTCCTACCAGTTGCTTCATTTGATTCTTGTCGTTAATTAAATTCGTTCTTTAATTCCATGGCTTGTTGCTGCTCTCATTGTCCAATAGTCTCCACTTCTGAAATTGTTGATTTTCTCTTTTCTAAGAGCTCTGGTCAAATGTTTTGATGACCTGTGCAGATCAACATGCCTGAGCCTGTCACCTTTCTTCAGTTTCAGATATTGTACGATGGTCAGAGTTTGTTGGTCCTGTTTTGGCTCATTTTGTATCTCATTATTGTTTGGCTGCTAATTAAGGAAAAAGAAACAATTAAGGGGTCTGAGTCTTCAAGAGCAAGTCAGTGAAGATGAATGGAAAAGGAGTTAATTAGCAGCAAAAACAGGTCACTCATTAAGAAAAGGGTTAGAATGGAAAGCTGCAGTCACCATGTCCCTCCATGACTGGAGCTGGGGACACCCATTCTAAACATTACAAACATTCTAAAATAGACACAACTGCAAAATAGCTCCTGCTGTTCGACTATCTGAACTGGCTATTTGTCATCATATTTGACAGACATGCTTTTCTGGGTGGTGTCCTGCCTTGCATCTGATTATGAAAACCATTTGATTTTGATTTTGAATGCGGTGGGAAATGGAGCAGGTTGATTCTCACTGCAGAGTTTAAAGAAAATGAGTGTCGTCAGCCTCCAAACTTAAAGTTGAACATTAGAAACATTTTGCCGGGAACAGGCCATTCAGGCCAACAATGCTTGCCATTCTTATCGACCTAAATGCTCCAAAAATACAATGGAACCTTGGAACAGGATGCTGGTCGAGTTTTGATTTTGGTTGAAAACTTCTGTAACATTTTTGTGAAATTTACCCTTAACAAGTTCCCAACTGTGCCCTCATGTTCTTGATGAACTCATTTTAAAGTCACATCATGGATCAATAACATCAGAACAGTAGAAAAATTCTAAGAAGAACAAGCAATTCAGCCTAACAAGGCCTGCCAATGCTATCCACATTAATTCTTCCAAAAGAGCATCAAGTCGAGTTTTGAAGGTCTCTAAAGAGCTACTGTCCACCACACTACTTGGTCACTTATTCCATGTGCCTGTGGTTTTAACATTTATGCAAAATTTACCTTGAACTATTTTCCAACTGTGTCCCCATATTCTTCTTAAACTCAATTTAAAGTAACAGCCACTAAATTAGAACATTGGAACCATCTAGACGAGAGCAGGCCATTCAACCAAACAAAGCTCACCAGTCCTATCCACTTTATTCCTCAAAATAACATCAAGTAGAGTTTTGAAGGTCCTTAAAGTCTTACTGTCTACCACACTACTTGGTAGCTTATTCCATGTGTCTATTGTTCTTTGTGTAAAGAAAAACTTCCTAAAGTTTGTATGAAATTTACCCTTAACAAGTTTCCAACTGTGTCCCTGTGTCCTTCTTGAACTCAATTTAAAGTAACAACCGGGATCCGCAATATTAGAACCTTAGAACATTAGAAAGATTTAGAAGACAACAAGCCATTTAAACCAACAAGGCTCGCCACTCTTAATATTCTTAATTCCTCCAAAACAACATCCAAGTCAAGTTTTGAAGGTTCCTGAAATCCTATTGTCTACTTGGTCACTATTTTTTTTACATTTGTGCAGAATTCACTGTTAACAAGTTTCCAGTGGTGTCCCCATGTACTTGTTAACAAGCCTGGATCCGCAACATTAGAACATGCAAGGTTCACCAGTCCTACCCACTGAATTCCACCAAAGTGAAATAAAGTCAAGTTTTGATGGCCACGTAAAGTCCTGCTGTCCACCATACTACTTCATAACTTATTCCATGTGTCTTATGATTCTCTAGGTGAAGAATAACTTTCTAATGTTTGTGTGAAATTTGCCCTTGACAAGTTTCCAACTGTGTCCCTGTGTTCTCATTGAACTCAGTTTAAAATAACAGCCAGGATCCACTAAATTAGAAAATTAGGACATTAGAAAAATTTTGACAAGAACAGGCCTTTCAGCCAACACAAAACTCACCAATCCATCCATCCATTGTCCAACCCGCTGAATCTGAACACAGGGTCACGGGGGTGTGCTTGAGCCAATCCCAGCCAACATAGAGCACAAGGCAGGAACCAATCCCGGGCAGGGTGCCAACCCACCGCAGGACACACACAAACATACCCACACCCAATTTGGAATCGCCAATCCACCTAACCTGCATGTCTTTGGACTGTGGGAGGAAACCGAAGCGCCCGGAGGAAACCCACGCAGACATGGGGAGAACATGCAAACTCCACGCAAGGAGGACCTGGGAAGCGAACCCGGGTCCCCAGATCTCCCAACTGCGAGGCAGCAGCGCTACCCACTGTGCCACCGTGCCGCCCCTCACCAATCCTATCCATATAATTCCTCCAAAATGCCATCAAGTCGAGTTCTGAAGGTCCCTAAAGTCCTTACTGTTTACCACGCTACTTGATAGCTTATTCCAATTGTCTGTGGTCCTGTGTGTGAAGAAAAACTTTCTGATGTTGGTGTGAATTTTGCCCTTAACAAGTTTTCAACTGCGTCCCCGTGTTCTCATTGAACTCAAATTAAAGTAACAGCCAGGATCCACTAAATTAGAAAATTAGGACATTAGAAAAATTTGGACAAGAACAGGCCTTTCAGCCAACACAAAACTCACCAATCCTACGCATATAATTCCTCTAAAATATCATCAAGTCGAGTTTTGAAGGTCCTTAAAGTCCTACTGTCTACCACGCTACTTATTACTACCATACTAACTTACTCCATGTGTCTGTATTTATTGTATCAGTATGCTGCTGCTGAAGAATGTGAATTTCCCATTGGGATTAATAAAGTATCTATCTATCTATCTAATTCTCTGGATGAAGAAAAAGTTCCTAATGTTTGTGTGAAATTTGCCCTTAACAAGTTTCCAACTGTGTTCCTGTGTTCTTGATGAACTCATTTTGAAGTCACCGTCTCGATCCACTGGACTAATTCAGTTCATAATTTTAAACACTTCAATCAGGTCACCTCTTAATCCCCTGCTGCTTAAAAGGAGACATAACAGGATAATATTTGCTATATTCCCAAGTAATTTTCCCAGTGTGTAAGCTGTCCAAAAATATGTAAGATTTATAGCTGTACTTACTAACCTCCTTAAGCACTCAAAGATCAATGCTACCTGGTCCTGCTGATTTGTTAGACTTCAGCCACTTTAACCTAAGCAGTACTTCTCTCTCTACAATTTCTAAATCACTCAGAACCTCCTCAGCAGTCCCTCTGTACCGCTGGGAGGTTATCCACTTCCACACATGTGAAGACCTCCTACTCTACTTGGGGGGCATGTGGGCCAGACAGGTTAATGTGCCCTCACCGCAAACCTTTCAAACAAAAATAAAATAACAGGAAAGGAGAAACAACAAAAGGGCAATGGTCTTCCTCTTTTTCTTTTTAGGGCTACGGCGCCATGTTTGAAATCTCAGGAGAACTTGGGTCATAGGTTACAAAGCGTAAAGCTGTGCCAGTGTTTGAATTGTAACTGGAGTTTGGCCTATGTAGAAAGGTGGGCTTTCCATAAAGAGTATTCCGAAAAAAGGAGGATTTCAGCTGGTAAACTATTAGGAAGAAACAAATGGCAGGTTAGCAAATTTCGCACAAACACCTCTTCTCTGAAGACCAAAGCAAGAGGTGTTTATTTACCGGTTTCATATAACTAAGCAAGTGTTTGCCTTATTAAGACAATTAAAAGCATCGCCACGAGCAAGAAAGTGTTATCAAGCACATGGGAAAGTGCAGCGGAGCAGCCGGTCAAGCATTTACTCCTGCGTCTCTCAAGGGAGCTGCAATGTTGTCATGCAAAAGGCCCAGAAGAAAAGACTGATCACCTATCTGCCGGCTGCCCACACCAGCACCTCAGGATGCATAGCAACCCCATCCCCCCAACCCGACAATATAATAGAATAAGATAAACGCGGGGATTATGCCTGAGACAAGCCTATTGCTTTGTTATTCCTCCGGGGCCTTTCAGTGAAACGGCCTAAACATACACGCAATTCGACATGCATTCACGATGCCAAAGAAAAGTAGGGAAAGTGAAATCGTACCTAAAACATGCTTGGCTGCTCGGGTCAAAGGTCAGCTAACGGTACTTTGGCTACTGATTTCTTTTTTTTTTTATCCTACATTAAAAAGAAGAAGAAAAAAGTCTAACCCCCCCCCCCCATCCTGCACTTCAGATCCAGTGAATTAAGCAAAGAGGTAAATGCAAATGTCTCTTTTGTGCTAGCTTACAATGATGGGATTTTCTATTTTTTTAAGGCAAATTCCGTGCTCAGAAGTGACTATGAAACAAATACTTAAAAGATTCATATTTCCTACATAGATAAATAAATACATTCTCAAACCGGTTCATCCAATTCAGGGTCACAGAGGCCAGGAGTCCCATAGATATTCCCCAGAAAGTAACCCGCTAAAAGCTTCCCTCGTGAGCTTCTGTTTCATCTCCTTGGTGTCCATGCTGTCACGGCAGAAACTGTCCTGCGTAATAAAAACGGTTCCCTACAGTTTATCAAGCAATATCATGTCAGTTTTAGAACACCTCGGGTTTTCCAGTTTTGCTTCAGATTTAAATTAGTCGAAATGCAATGAATGACCTAAAATGGTGAAAAGGTAAGCAGTAAACTGCCAGGGGTTTAAATGTAAAGTTTTGGTTAGCAAAGACAGAAAAAAAATGAAATTTCAGAATATTACAAATGGGCCTTCATCAGGGAACAATTAATAGGTTGAAACCTACAGATGTTTTGCAGTAATTAAAGTAAATGAAGCCTTGCAAGTTTAAGCCAACAATTTGCACAGGTGTCCCAATTTGTGTTGATTACTTAAAAACCCTCCGTCTGTCTTAAAGCCGAGTTGGAGCAGACTGTGGTACTGCACCCTCTGAAGTACGACTTGGACAATATTCTAGTGATAATGGCAAGAAAAGAGCAATTAACAAATGAAATGAGGCAGAACATTATCACCCTTAGAAGTGCAGGCCTTTCATTTGGAGAAATTGCAAAAGTTGCAAGCCAGTTGCAATTCCAAAGGAATTGGAAACTGGAAGACACTCTGATAGGAAGAGATCTGGCCGAACCAAAGTCACAAGCCAATTAGAAGAGGAGTTTCTGAGGGTCACCAGCTTGCGTGATCAACGGCTCACAACACAACAGCTTAACAGTGCAGGCTGACAAAAGCAAGTGGCAGTTTGGACTGTGAAGAGGAGACATTGTGTGGCAGGTCTGACACGGCGACGGGCAGGAAGGAAGCCATTCCTTAAAGGACAAAACGGGGCCTTGAAATACGGGCTGAGGACCACTGCAGACTGCAAGAAAGTCTTATTATTTTTTTTTTTTTTTTGTTCTTTATTTCGCCTTATACAATTTCTTGTATTAGGAATTTGTTAGTTTTCGCATACCCCATGGGGTCAGAGCGCAGGGTCAGCCATTGTACAGCAATTGAAGGTTAAGGGCCTTGCTCAAGGGCCCAGCAGAGTAGGATCTCTTTTGGCAGTGACAGGGATTTGAACCGGCAACCTTTGGTATACCAGCGCAGATCCTTAGCCTCAGAGCCACCACTCCGCCCCAATGGAGAGATGAATCAAAATTTGAGATCTTTGGTTCTTCACGCAGGGCATTTGTTGGTGTTGGTGAAAAGATGTACCCTCAGTGTGTGACGCCAACTGTCCAACATGGAGGGGGAAGTGTGATGGTCTGGGGGTCTTTTGCTGAAGGCACAGCATGACTGGCATTCTGAATCATAAGGGTTACCACAGTTTGGCTGTCCTATCAGCAAAAGGCCCAGGCTACTTTGATGAATCAAAAATTTGAATAAAATCTGATACACTTAATGATTCCTTGACTTATTATTTTTATTTGTGATTGTTTATTTGTTCTATGCGTTGATTTCATGAAACATTAAGACATTAAACTGTACCAAAAAAATGAGGTGTTCCAAAACTTTTGACTGGTAGTGTATATCAAATGATTTTTATTTTAAGAGTACTTAATGAAAAAAAAGTTGCAAATTAAAGGTGACTTTTTTCAGTATTTTGTATATTTAAAGAAATACTCCACCCAAAAGTTTGTTACTTACCCTGTGCTGGTGCTAATGGCCAAAAAATATTTTTTCTCTCATATTTCTATTAGGAAAAGTTCTGTTGTGTTTCACCTGGAATACTAGTATGACAATGGGCCTCCATTATACTTGTCGTTTTCTAACCCACTTAATCCAGATCAGAGTCGCAGGGAGGGCTGCAGTGAAGGGCTGGGTGATATGGCCTATAAATAACTTTGCAATATTTGTAGGCTATTTCGCAATACACGTGATAGATAGATAGATAGATAGATAGATAGATAGATAGATAGATAGATAGATAGATAGATAGATAGATAGATAGATAGATAGATAGATAGATAGATAGATAGATACGAGGACAATCCCAAAAGTTAGGTCTCCAAAGCAGTGGGGACGTAGAGAAACTGTTCATATGGCTGTTGGCCACACTGTTGTGATTGGTGCTTCCTCCACTCCCAAACAAGCATGTGTGGCTTCACTGGGATGCTCAATCTTGGCTTGGCAGCACTTGAAAAAGGAGCTCCCGTTGAACGCTACCGCCAAGTGTGAGGTTCGCGCAGGAGACCGTCAATTTCCAATGAGACAGTCGCGAAGGTTGAGGAAAACATGCGTAAAGATCGGCGGTTGGAACTTCATCACCCACCCACCCTATAGTCCGGACTTGGCACCCAGTGACTACCACCTGTTCCCTAAGTTGAAAGAACATTTGTCCGTAAGGCGATTCTGCTCCGATGAAGAGGTGAAAGATGAGGTTCAACGCTTCCTGAAGGACATGGCGGCAAGCTGGTATGACATGGGCATTCTAAAACTACCAGTGTCTACAAAAATGCATCAACCGAAATGGCGATTATGTAGAAAAATAAATAAGTTTTTAACCTTTAAAATGATGTAAACATTATAGAAAATAAACGGTTGTTTGTATTTCTAAAAAAATAGGAGACCTTACTTTTGGGATTGCCCTTGTAGATAGATATGAAAGGCACTATATGATAGATAGATAGATAGATAGATAGATAGATAGATAGATAGATAGATAGATAGATAGATAGATAGATAGATAGATAGATAGATAGATAGATGATTTACGGTATAATGTTAACGTTTAACCCCCCGGTGGAATTGAAGAGTCGCATAGTGTGGGGGAGGAACGATCTCCTCGGTCTGTCAGTGGAGCAGGACGGTGACAGCAGTCTCTCACTGAAGCTGCTCCTCTGTCTGGAGATGACACTGTTCAGTGGATGCAGTGGATTCTCCATGATTGACAGGAGCCTGCTCAGCGCCCGTCGCTCTGCCACGGATGTCAAACTGTCCAACTCCATGCCAACAATAGAGCCTTCCTTCCTCACCAGATTGTCCAGGTGTGAGGCGTCCCTCTATATATCTCTATATATCTCAGTATTTGAAAATCTGCTTTAACACACTGTAGCTGCAGGTGTGTAAGGCAGGATCAAGCACGGGTAAAACACAAATCTCTCAGTTCAAAAGTTTGTTTTAAAATATTTAGTGAAAATTCAATGTAAATAATCCACACAAGAATAAAGAAAAAAGGTTGTTACACACATAAAAAAAGGCAAAAAAATTGGAAAAAATGTCTCTTCTCTATCCTTAGCTTTTCTTGTCAAACTTTAGTTGTTTCTATACTTACTTCCATACGGCACTGCATGTTCAGTAGAGCAGGCTGCATTTCATACTATTAGGCATATGTCAGGGCACAAGGCTCAGTTTGAAACCGTGTGCCCCCCAACGCCTTACACTTGGCAAGGCAGGTCACCAACTGAGTCTAATGTATAGTCAGAGAGGCTAGAAATAGTTAGAATATGAGGTGAGACACAAAAATAACCGGATTGGTAAAAACAAAATATTTATTGATGAATTCCAGCATTCTAAACATTGTCACCTTCTCTATACTCCCCCTTACGCTCTCTATACCGCTCCATACATATCTTCCATTGATTGAAACAGTGCTTGATGCTCTTCAACAGGCTTTCTGTTTCTGTCTCCACAAATGTGTTCCCTTCAGGTCACTTTTGATTTTCGGGAACAAGTAGAAATCACAGAGGAGCTAAATCGGTCGAATGGGGAGGATGATCGAGGACAGGAATGTTTTTGTCAGTCAAAACTGCTTTGCAGAAAATGAGAAAATCGCAAGAAATTTGATGTTGATTCGCTGTTTAATTTGTTTCACCTGACATTATCGCGGCAACTCGTGTAACGATTGTTGTACAAATACTGACTGGGCTATTCACAGGATATACCTAGCTGGTTGGCAGTTTGAGAGGTCGTGTAGGAGGGGATAAAGTTCTATGATTCATGTCTGGCTGACCTCCAGACGGTTTTCCAGGAAAGCTCCAAGCCCAGTCCAGTTATTTTTGTGTCTCACCTCGTATATAAAATTCAACGTCTCTCTGTATGTGTGTCTGCTTTACACGAGAGCACTACTTAACGGATTTAGATCGGGTTTCGTTTTCTATAATTTGCTTGAAAATTCCAGTTGTTTTGGTGACTTCACTCATCGCGTTAAGAATCATAGTTCTATTGCAGCACCGATTTCTTAGCGTGAATCTGAGAGAGAGGCTGCGGGTAAAGGGAAGGGGGGCAGCGTCACTTCTCACTCACGCACCATCCTCGGGGCGTTGCTTACCTTCTCTTAGCTAGCGAACGAGAGAACTACTTAACGGATTTAGATCTGTCAATTTTTCTATAATTTGCTTGAACATTTCGGTTGATTTTTGCGACTTCCCTCATCGCACTAAAAACCATAGTTCGCTTGTAGGAGTGATATATATTTGCGCTAATCCAAGACAGAGGCTGAGGGCCCAGTCTGGTTATTTTTGTGTCTCACCTCGTATATAAAATCCAACGTTTGTCTGTCTGTCCGCTTTTCACGAGAGAACGACTTAACGGATTTAGATCTGTTTTTTTTTTCCTATAATTTCCTTGAACTGGCGGCACGGTGGCGCAGTGGGTAGTGCTGCTGCCTCGCAGTTGGGAGACCTGGGGACCTGGGTTAGCTTCCCGGGTCCTCCCTGCGTGGAGTTTGCATGTTCTCCCTGTGTCTGTCTGGGTTTCCTCCGGGCGCTCTGGTTTCCTCCCACAGTCCAAAGACATGCAGGTTAGGAGGTTAGGTTGATTGGCGATTCTACATTGACCCTAGTGTGTGCTTGGTGTGTGGGTGTGTTTGTGTGTGTCCTGCGGTGGGTTGGCACCCTGCCCGGGATTGGTTCCTGCCTTGTTCCCTGTGTTGGCTGGGATTGGCTCCAGCAGACCCCCGTGACCCTGTGTTTGGATTCAGTGGGTTGGAAAATGGATGGATGGAATTTCCTTGAACTTTCCAGTTGATTCTCTCATCGCACTAAGAATCACAGTTCGCTTGCAGGAGCGATTTATTTGCACTAATCTGAAAGAAAGGCTGTGTGCCCAGTCCAGTAATTTTTGTGTCTCACCTCGTGTACCAATTCAATTCAACTTATGGGGGTTGTAGGAACCTTTCATAGACTATGCACTAATCTATAGGCAAACATTCAATAAAACTTAAATAACTAGCAAGTGGCTCTTACACGCACTTCATAATTGCTTGATTTAACCCTTTGAGTCATACAATCTCACCAATATGATGATTCTGGTAGTCCCTACAGGCTGCAACATATGTCTGTGCTACATCATTCTTGTTAATGTTCATTAGTGAATTCACATGTGAATTTCCCCTTGGGATTAATAAAGCATCATCTATCTATCTATCTATCTATCTATCTATCTATCTATCTATCTATCTATCTATCTATCTATCTATCTATCTATCTATCTATCTATCTATCTATCTATCTATCTATCTATCTATCTATCTATCTAGTGGTTTCTATTACAACAATTTTATATCTTGCATTTAAAATTCATTCATTTCTGATGCCTATATATATTTCTGTTTAGCTATCAAAACAGGGACCACAGCGCGCTACTTTGCCCAGGGGGTCTATGATGCTGTTAAGACGGCCCTGCCGGGACGTGAACCCCAGACTCCTTACTGCGAGGCAGCAGCACTACCACTGCACCACCCTCTTTATTTTGAACATTTTTTCTTTCATCTTTTGAAAAGCAGTTTGAGTGACATTTTTTTTACACTAGTATTACAAAAGTTAAATTTTGTTGTTGTGGTTCTCATCACTGTATGTGAAAATGTAAGAAATAAGGAAGGGCTGTCAGTTCCCAAGATGAGGATACACCTACAAGTTCTGGTGGGCTTTCACTTATGGGAGTGTCCTCATATCCCCTCTAAGCAGAAGCATAGGAGCTCCAGTAAACACGCCAAGCCACATGCCAGTGTGGAAGTTCAGTGCCCGTATACAGACAGACACGACACCAGATGTCCAAAAACACACACATTTAATCCTCCCTGTACTTTACGGCACCACCCAATGTATAAAACAGCCAAATACTCAGTCCCTTCTTTCTTTCTCACTTTCTGTCGCCCTCACTCCTCCTCTCACAAGCTCTGTCCTCTTCCTCCCGACTCTGGCTCTCCTAATGGAGTGAGGCGCCCCCTTTTGTAACGCCCTGGATGTGCTCCAAGTGCTTTGTGATGATCTTCTGGCAGCACTTTCGAGTGTGGCCGAAGTGCCGCAATCCAGGGCTCCACATTCCTCCGGGCGCCCCCTGGTGGAGGCCACGGGCCCCAACTGGATTGAGCTTTTAAGCTCTGATCCCGTGGCCCCAATGCAGACCAGGGCGGCTACCCTATTGTGGTCCTGGGGATGTATTGTCCCTCTCCCGGTCCTTCCAGGCGTCCACCACACCAGCTATACACTGCTGGAAGAAAACCAGGAAGCTGTTCATTTGGTGTGACAAATATGGACCGAATGACTTTAATTCCAGCAGAATTTCAGAAGGCAACACCAGCATCCAAAAATGATCCTAGGATTATGGGAGGTTTGAATATCCAAATATTTTTCTTACCGCTAACATACACTTAAATGCTTCCCTTCACATCCCCTGTAAATGAACGTCCAAAAAAGGAAAAACATTAACAATATTCAGCGACCAATGCAAAACGAGCCTAAATTACTGCATTTCAGCTCAGAGCGAACCCTTAACAGTCCTGCCGCACAGTTGTTCCTGCGTTGGCCTGTTTACTTTGCGAGGAATGTGAACTTGGGCTGCATTCCTGTAATCCCCAATTGATGTCTTAAATTACGGCCCTGCTCCAGTCTCAGCACCTAAAGGATGCAGATAAAAGTGGCCAGGAAAAAGGAGCTGCAGTTTCTGAAGCATCCCCAGCACCTGACATCCTGCCAGTTGTTGCCACCTTGATGTTTACAGCTGCGTTTTGACCTTACCTTGATCTTAGTATGCTGTGCACCTAATTAAAAACATATGTCTTCCTCCACAGAGCGTAATGAAAAAAAAAAAAAAAAGGAAAAGGAGAAACGCCGCACCCCCTCAACCCACAGCACAAGCTTAGCCAGACACGTCTAGTTCATTTTTATGAGATCATCATTAATATTCTTTTTAATAATGAGAGAAACGCACTGCTTTGACAGAGAATTTCACGTGGATATGAAAAGTGCTCTAAAGACAGCATGAGCAAGGGGCTCCGTCACATTTTCCTAACTCACTTTGTCCAGGAAAGAACGATATCAGGACTCAAGGCCACCCTAACAAACCTGACCATGAGATAAAAAATGTTTAGTAGTCTACCGTAGGCCACTTTGCTGGCCACTTTATTAGGTACACCAGTTCAGCTACTTCTTAAAGCAAATATCTTTGTTTTTATTTTATAACTAGGGGGCTTTGCCCCCTGCTCGCTTCACTCACCAACCCCCAGGCCTGCGCTACACACGAGCCTCTTTGCGGTTCTGTCGCTCGCGTATGGTGATGCGCATGCACAATTTAAACAGATTGGTATTTTCATGGGATTTCTTACATATGCATAATAGAACTATTTTACATTACAGCGAGTAATTAACCATAATAAAAAATAGTAAAATGTAATAAACTGAAAGTAAATTATGTTTCATGTTGTGTTAGAGTAATTTGTTGCGTAATACGATTTTGCTCTGTTTGGCTTTGAAATTAACACATTTACTGTAAAACTTCAGTAAAAACAATTTTTTTAATTAAATTTTCGTCAATATCGCATTGAATTGTGATTCTGTGTTTGGACTTTCATTGTGACAACACAACGTATAACTGCTGGTGATGGAATTTCATGTCTTTCTCTCTATTAAATAAAACGACTTTTTCAAATGTTTGGCTCTGAGATTTGTAAAGCTGTTCTAATGGGAAACTGTTAACGTTTTAATCCAAATGGCATATCAAGATCTCCTTTGCTGTCTAATGTAGTGGGCAGGAGGAGGAGAATAGGGACCTAATCAAGGACTTTGTTAAATGGTGCGACTCAAACCACCTACAACTGAACACCAGCAAAACCAAAGAGCTGGTGGTGGATTTTAGGAGGCCCAGGCCCCTCACGGACCCCGTGATCATCAGAGGTGACTGTGTGCAGAGGGTGCAGACCTATAAATACCTGGGAGTGCAGCTGGATGATAAATTGGACTGGACTGCCAATACTGATGCTCTGTGCAAGAAAGGACAGAGCTGACTATACTTCCTTAGAAAGCTGGCATCCTTCAACATCTGCAATAAGATGCTGCAGATGTTCTTTCAGACAGTTGTGGCGAGCGCCCTCTTCTACGCGGTGGTGTGCTGGGGAGGCAGCATAAAGAAGAGGGACGCCTCACGCCTGGACAAACTGGTGAGGAAGACAGGCTCTATTGTAGGCACAATAGAAAAGGGTTAGAATGAAAACCTGCAGCCAGTGTGACTCTCCAGGACTAGAGTTGGAGACCACTGGTATACATCTTGTCTTGGGGAAACAGGAAGTAGTCGCTTATCCAGTAATGTTAGTTATGATGATCATGGCCGTGATGCTGGTCATTTTGGGGGGCACTTAGGGGAATGCTATTGACTTGACTGACGAAGCTGGAACTCAGTAATGCTGCTCTCCAATTACACTGACAATAACCCCATATTACTATTAACATTCTGTGGAGCAACTATGAATTAACCTGCAGTGCTCTTCTACAACACAGTCCAGGCATATGACCATGCTTATCCTGGAAGTAATTGGCGCAAGGCAGGAACTATCCATCGATGGGGATCCAACTGGCTGCCCAGTCCCCTTTAATTCAGGTGGATAGATGTATTGGGGGCGGCACAGTGGAGCAGTGGTAGCACTGCTGCCTCGCAGTAAGGAGACCTGGGTTCGCTTCCCGGATCCTCCCTGCGTGGAGTTTGCATGTTCTCCTTGTGTCTGCGTGGGTTTCCTCCCACAGTCCAAAGACATGCAGGTTAGGTGCATTGGCGATCCTAAATTGTGTGGTTGGTGTCAGTGTGTGTGTGTGTGTGTCCTGCAGTGGGCTGGCACCCTTCCCGGGGTTTGTTCCTGCCTTGCGCCCTGTGTTGGCTGGGATTGGCTCCAGCAGACCCCCGTGACAGTGTGTTAGGATATAGCGGGATGGAAAATGACTGACTGACTGACTAGATGTACTGCAGAGATGAGAGTGAACTGTTCCCTCTACTTTAGCCATACTGACTAACACAAAGAGATTCCGAGTTTTTATAGATACTGTAGAGAAGGACTGACAGCTAATGCTGCGTTCACATGCCATCACAGTGCTCGGAGCTCTGACTCCGACTATTCCGAGAGATTTGATTTGTTACTTCGTCTGCATTACGGAACGGCCTTTCACAAATGTGGCTGCCTCTCCCACCTTCATCTGCTGCCATCTTTTTATCTGCCTCATTAGACAGGCGGTCAACCTCAAAATGAACTGCCACCTGATGAATGAGGACGTTCCACAGTCAGGAGTCACCCACCTAGAAATACTGATAACTGGCCTTCAGTAAGCTAGGCTTTGAGGGGGTCTTTAAAATGCTTCCTTTGGCCATCGTAGACTCTCTGGTCTTAGCTCACTTGAGAGTATAGGACTTGTCTTGGGAAAACAGGAATTTTGCAATCTGAAGTAGTCGCTTATCCAGTAGTGTGGATTAGGATAATCATGGCTTTGATGCCCGGCGCTTTTTTGTCTCGAATGGGGTTCACCAAGCCAGAACTCAGTGATACTCTCCAATCACAGTGACAATAATCCATGTTATTATACAATTCTGCGGAGCAACTAATTATATATAATGCTTCTCTAGAGCACAGTCCCGGCCAATGACCATGCTTATCCTGGAAGTAACCGGCGCACGGCTTGAGCTATCCGTAGACGGGGACCCAATCGGCCGCCGAGCACCCTCACATTCATCCCACTAAATCTAGAGTAGCCAATCACGCTAGTAGAATGTTGCGGGCCGGCGGGTGGAAATCACAGTGGATGGAGGGAGATGATGACGACTTGCAGACTCCAAAGTCATTTCCCATGTTGCTATTTTTCACAAACAAAATGTCGTACATTTCTATTCTTTTTCAGAATCTGGTCCGAGTCACAATAAGCTAACCCCAGCCGGGTTTAAAAGAAAACAATCAATTACTGTTGATAATATAACCTCACACTACCCAAGATGAAAGTTAACATAAAACAGGAGCATCCAATTTCCCAAGCAACTGGGTTAGAACAAAAACTTGCAGCCACTGCGGCCCTCCAGGACCGCCACCGATTAACCTTGCTGAAGGTTTTCATCATAATCATTTTTTTAAACCATGACCAGTTTTTTGCTACTGATTTATGTCTTCATTGCAAGTGACCTGCTTTTTAAGACTCAAGACCTCAAGACCTTCTTTCTTTTTTGCCTTAATTAGCAGCCAAACAATAAAAAGATACAAAATGACAGACACATAACCAGCTAACCCAGGGAGCTCAAACTCCGGTCCTGGAGGGCCGCAGTGGCTACGGGGTTTTCATTCTAACCCTTTTCTTAATTAGTGACCTCTTTTTGCTGCTAATTAACTTTTTTTGATTGATGACATATCAATTCAATTCAATACAATTCAGACATCGTGATTAAAATGTACATTGCAGACTTCCATTTTAGGGGATTTGAATACATTTTGGTCACACCATGTAGAAATGACAACGCTAACGCTTTTTCTACCTGGTCCCCCCATTTTAGGGCACCATAATCTTTGGGGCATCACAGGTGTTTGTGATTCCTCAGGTGTATCATCAGATATCTCAGATTGCTCCTACCCGTTAGCGTCTGCAGTTGTCATTGTTCAAAATGAGGACAAGAGCTGTGCCAAAGAAAGTCAAAGAAGCCATCATGAGGATGAAAAATAAGAATCAAACCATCAGAGACATCAGGAAACCTTAGGATGACTCAAATCAACCGTCTGGAATGTCATGATGAAGAAAGAACACACTGGTGGGCTCAGGAATCACACAGGTAGGGCAAGGAAGACCTCCACTGCTGATGACAGAAGAATCCTCACTATGGTCAAGAAAAAGCCCCCAATGCCTGTCTGACAGATCAGAAACAGACATCAGGGGGCCGATGTGTGTGTGTCAGAGACGATTATCAGCAGAAGACTACATGAGTAGAAATACAGAGGACACGCTGCAAGATCCAGACCATAAAAACGGGACGGCCAGATTATAGTTTGTGAAAAGGACTTCAAAGAGCCTGCAGAATTCTGGGAAAAGGTCTTGATGACGTACAGATGAGGCAAAAATGAACCTCATCAGAGTGATGACAACAGCAAAGTGTGGAGACGAGAAGGAACTGCCCAAGATCCAAAGCAGACCACCTCATCTGTTAAATGTGTCTTTATCTCAAACATTATGGAGGGCACTGTAAACATTTGACTTTCTCCTGTAATAGCATAGAAGAAACTACAGTAATGCAGCTGAAATGTCCACAATGGTTTTGATGTACAGTATTCACATGTTACAGGCATCCCTGAACATAATATTTGTGAGTTTGTCAGCCCATCCATCTGCGTGTGCCTGGAGCCCATAAAAAACTCTGGAAGCCTCAACCTACCGCTATCAAATCTGACCCTCCTGTTACAACCCTAAAATGGCACAATTCCACTAATTTTGAAGGCTGTTGCTTTATTGGGAATTCCTATAATTTACATTCCAGAGCCACTCAAGGTCTACAAAATACACTCAAAACATTTTTAAAATATTTCTGTGTCCAGGTCAACTGTCATTTTATATATTCTAAGGGGAAAGGTTTTGCCTGTGAAAGCACTGGATGTCACTTTGTGAAAAAATCGGGTGTGCTCTCCCCTTGACTTTCTCGTATACTCAGATATGGGGATGGATATTTGAGGAGTAAACCGCAAGACAAGGCTTATATTTTTATATTATGTACAGTAAAGAACCATCAACATCCATCCATCCATTATCCAACCTGCTATATCCTAACTACAGGGTCACGGGGGTCTGCTGGAGCCAATCCCAGCCAACACAGGGCACCAGCCCACTGCAGACCATCAACAACAAATCAAATCAAATTAATAACATATTGAACAATTATTATAAAAGTCAAGTTGAATAAATCGGACTCTGCACCTGCATGAATAAAACATTTGCTGTGATAATTTTATTTTGGCAAACAATTCAGGTAAATTACCACTTCCAGTAAGCAGATGTGGGTCAGAAGTTGCAACAGACTTTAATGATGTGTGTAATGTAATACTTGGGCACAATACGTCAAGCAAAAACATTCTCCAGTATGTATGTATTACCATTTGAACGTCAAACAGAAAATTGCAAATATCTTGAAAAAATGCAAAGCGACAAAAAATGCTTAGAATGTGATGCTTTACCATAATATGATGTGAAATGAGCACATTTTTTATACTTTTGGGGAAACGTTTCTGGTAAAGTACCACTTCCAGTTAGTGGAAATAGCTCAAAAGTTGATAGAAATCTAAGTTTTGTACCTTAATACTTGTATGCAAAATTTGGTTGACCCAAGTGAAAGCGTCCTCAAATTATCGTTTCTAAACATTGACACACAGACAGACATAATTCCAAAAATGCTGTTTTCGGACTCAGGGAGGTCCAGAAACGTCAAGTTTCATCAAAATCTCAAAATCAAATTTTTGGACGATTCCAATACTTTCCCTACACTTCGAGTACAAGAAAGTAAAAATGTTTCAAATGGACATGATTTGGAATAAAACACAATTGTGAAATTCTCAACCAGTTTTGGACAATGGAAGAAATTACCAAACGGGTAGTTCCAAGACTTACAAGACGTGGCACCTTGGCAATACCCTGTCCACCATCCGTTCTCCAGTATTTAAGGGACATTTACACCGACTTCACATCTGTTAAGTAAGAAATGAAGTGTGTGCAGAAATTTTTCAAAACCTGGCAGGATCTAATCAATAACATTTTAGAATAAGCGTTTAAAGCACTGAGGAAGTAGATTCTATCCCCATTTCTTTTTCTTCTCCATTTATCTTTATTCCCTTATTAATTCATCTATTTACTTATTTTTACTAGCTTTAAAAATTGTATTCTGCTGCCCATGCTCTCTTTCTCAGGGGTGGGTGTTGATTTGTTTTGAATCCTATTTTTGTAAAATCGATCTGTTTGTATGGAATGTTGCGTGATTTCAATAAAATCAATAAAATAAAATAAAAAAAAAATGATGTCAGGTTTGTAGTTTAGAAATCTGCTGCCAATTAAGAATTATTACTGTGTGGAAAACGTTATGTGACTCTCTTGGCCACAGTTTTCAGCAATAAAAAGTTTTATGCTTAACTCGATAGTATGTTTAGATCTCCGAATCACAAAATGGAAAGAAAAGTCTGATGGAAAAATGAAAAATGTATTGAAACTGATCAGGTAACTGTGTCTTAACTCAACCATATTGTCTGCCTGCAGCCACATCTATTCTATATATATATATATATATATATATATATATATATATATATATATATATATATATATATATATATATAGTAAGAAAGGAGCTATATTGCGCCCGACCCGACACAGATTGACACGGGAGGCATGTGTAAAATAAAACAAATATTTATTTTTCTTCACCTGTGGGGCACGTCTTCCCCGTGAACCCCACAGGCAATACACAGTCCCAATCACAGCACACAAAGCACTCCTTTCTCCTACCACCAATCCTCCCAGGCAACCTTGTCCTCTTTCACCCGACTATGGCCCCTCGAAGGGAGTGAGGCGGCCCCTTTTATCATGCCCCGGATGTGCTCCAGGTGCTTGATGATGGTCTTCCGGCAGCACTTCCTGGTGTGGCGGAAGTGCTGCCCTTGCACCCGGAAGCACTCCAGGCATACACAGCTCCTGGAGCAGCAGCACTTCCTGGTGTGGCGGAAGTGCTGTCCTCCAGGGCTCAGGAACCATCCAGGCAGCCCCTTGGTTGGGCCACGGACCCCCACAGGGTTGAGCTTCCAAGTTCTGTATCCGTGGTCCTTGATGGAAATCAGAGGAGCTGCCCTCTTGCATCCAGGGAAGATATTGCCCCTACCCGGTCCTTCCCTGATCTAGTTGTCCCGATGGGGCAAGGTCCGTGGCCATCTGCCACAATATATATATATACAGTATATATATATAAATCCAACGTCCACTTTTCACAAGATATAATTTGCTCAAACATTCTGGTTAATTTTTACGACTTCTCTCATCATAGTACTAAGAATCATAGTTCGCTTGCAGTACCGATTTATTTGCACGAATCTGAGAGAGACGCTGCAGGCCAAGGGGAGCGGGGTAGGGCCCTCCTCACTCATGCACCACCCTCAGGACGTGTATATTACATCCACTTAGCTAGCGAACGAGAGAATTACTAAACGGATTTAGATCAGGTTTTTTTCTAGAATTTGTTGAACATTCCGGTTAATTTTGTGACTTTTCTCATTGTGCTAAGAATCATAGTTCGCTTGTGACAACGATTCATTTGTGCGAGGCTGTGGACTGAGGGGAGGTAGGACATCAGGAGTAGGGAGACGGGCAGGGCCCTCCTTAGTCATGTGGCAGCCTCCGTCCTAGTCGTTCTGCCTCTCACCACATGTTGGAGCGTACCTCACCTCCACTTAGCTAGCAATACCTGTTTGTTTAACAGACATTATCATCTACAGATTGTTAAGGAGTAACGTTTGACGTTTTTGAGAGAGAGATCAGAGCTACGTGTGTTTTAGAGGGCAGCTGCTCATTGGCAGAGATATCACGGCCATACGGGGGACACTCTTCCGTCAGAGCTGAACACGATCAGATACAGTGGCGACGTTTGATGTTGGAGCGCACCTACCCACGCTTGGTCGGAATTACATTTTATTTAAGTTTTTTTATTAATTTTTAAAGTTTGTCCTGTTTCACTACTACGTGGGCAGAGCTGTGGGGGGCAGCTAGTATATTATAAATTTACAGTGAATTCAGAAAGTACTTTCTGCACACTCGGTGTTATTGATTTCATTTTAAAAAGTCACATTTGCCATTTCTGCCCACCAATCTAAACTCGATGAGCCGTAATGACAAAATGAAAACGTGCTTTCAGAAAGGTGTGCAAATTTATTAAAATCCCTCATTCATTGAAGTATCCAGACCCTTAATTCAGTATGGTGTAGAAGCCCCTTTGGAAGCAATTCCACCTTCGCGTCTTCTTGGGTAAGTCCCTACAAGCTTTGCAAATATGGATTTGGAGAGGTTATCCCATTTCTCCTGACAGATCCTCTCAAGCTCCATTAGATTTAATTGGGTGTGTCTGTGAACTGCCATCTTCAGGTCTCTTCACACATATTATATGGGCTTTGGCTGAGCCCCTCAATCACACTCACAGTCTTGTCCCCAAGCTTCTCCAGCATTGTCTTGGCTTTGTGCTTCGGGGGGTTGTGCTCAAAAGTGAACGGTCTCAGGCGGGGCCGATGCCACCATAAAAGCACAGATCATAGGGGGGGCAAAAACCCCAGCCCAAAGGGTTAGCTACTGAACAGTCGGTTGGCACACTAATAAGCTTGGCCGTACCTCACACCGGCACTGGTCTTTGGAGGTTTTGTTCAAGGACCCCTCTGTATTTGTTTGCATTCATCCTTCCCTCAATTCTGACCAGTCTCCCCATC